>NC_069731.1:2163333-2248333 GCF_027358585.1 Pangasianodon hypophthalmus | reverse complement strand
ACTGTTGTTCTATGTTAAACATATTACTGTTTGTCTTCAAAAAGTATCTTGGATGAAAATCGGTGCATCCCTAGTTAGCGGTTTAGTAATCAGATGTGTCACACTTTTATTAAATCCTGTCCTCTGTGATTAGTGATTAGTGATACTGTTGGTCTTTGCTCATCCGTTTAACAAAATACTGAAGAACTATACAACTGCGCCATCCACTGGACAAGTCAGTGAATGACGTTAAAGAAAAAGAAAACCTTCCTGTACCTCAGCTTGCAATCAGAAACGTTCACAGTGTATTAACATACACCCAGTTGCCAGTTTAAGGGGTCACAAAAACAGTACTGATACAGTGTGTCTCAGTTTTTGGTCAACAGAACATTGAATTATTGCATTTAGCAGAGCACTGCAGGATAACATTTTCAGGTTCTGGCGCTCGGACTAGCAAGCGCAAGAATTTCAGCAGCACCGTTCACAAATTTTCAAAGCACTAAAGCATAGTTCATAGAAATGGTTAAGTGTGTTAACTTTTGAGCTTTTTTTCGTGCAAATGCAGTCCATTGGACTACATTACACACTGTACAATACACTGGATTATACCAAGGAACCATCCTACAAGGTGTACACTCGTTCGTTATGGCTGTTTTTTTCTCCCAGTTATGAGCATGTGAATCAGTTACGAGATCTGAGCATGATGCGGAAACGTGACGGTGCTCTTGTGTTCTGCATCGACTACAGCGATTGACTACAGAGAACACCTTCAGCTCTGGCACACTGACCAACGAGAACAATTCGACAAAATGAAATCAGCAGGTGAAACAAGAACGTTTTCAAATAATGGGAGGCGATTTTTTTTTACGCTCAGGTTTGTAGTAAAAGCAGTATTCAGTGTACAGAGAATCGTGGACCTTGTGAATAGGCATATGCTGATTTTTTCCCCAAATAATTTACTAATGTATTATTAGGGTTTAGGGAGCATTATCACATTTTAGTATTTTACTAGATTTTCAAACTTTCATGTAATTTCTTCTAAATATGTTGTTTGAAATAAGGAACCATATAAACACAATAATTTATTTCAGGAGATAACAATGAATGGGTTTCGCGATATTCCGAAGTGTTCATGCCAATACTGTGTGTTGATTATCGACACATGCCTACTTGCAAAACCTATATTTTAGCAGTGCTTTGAGAAATTAACATTAATCTCGAAAAGGACTGGCGCGAGACTGAAAAGGCAACTAGGAAACAGCAAGGTCGAGTCAAATTAGTGCTGAACTCCTCCACGGAGTCTTGCCAAAACACTGTCTGATGGTGAACAGAACAGGCTGGTGTCTTCATCATCGTCATCATCATCATAGCAAAGAAAAACATGCAATGTCAGGATATTAGAAAAGTGCTTGACTTTGTGCAGAGAAAAGTCCACTGACCCACCTTTTATTATTTGGAGGAAGAAAACAGCACGTCTTGCTATTTCTATTCACCCTACAGGTCGGATTAACTTCAGAGGATTAAAAAAAAATTCCTCAAACCTTTGAGTATTTTAGCTGAGGGTTACAATATCTAAAGACTTCAGCAGATGATTACAGCAGGATGAACATTTTCTGAGACTAGAGTCTTTAATTAATATAAATTAATACGGCATCTCAAACAAGTGTCTTGCTGACTTGGACACAACGTTAACTGCTTTCTGTACCTGCTAGATTCGCTCTTCACCTTCACCTACAAGTTACTATACAGTAAGACCTTTGGCTGTCAAAGTTTTGCCCCATCGATTGGAGATACCAGACAAGCAAAATGGTCAGAAGAATCTTGTTAGGACATGGCTTTGGGGCAGAGATAAAACATTGGGTGATTTGGGTTTAAAAAAAAAAAAAATCTCTAGATTCTTATGGCAAAATTCTCATTAAACCATATTCATCCCTTGCCAACATGCCTCCAAGAGTCACTGAATGTCTTGTAAATGTGAAGCTGTACAAATGTGCATCTTCTGGTTGTGCTTCATGTTATATATCTTGCATGTAATGTCTTTATTCAATGCAGCACAAGTTTGTGCCACCCAGGACAAAAAAAACTGCCTCGACACCCTTGTCACAATCAGGGTGTGTTGCGACATAGCAAGAAAGAACGGCACAACGGCGCCGACGACAAATCTACCACCTAAAATCCACTGCAAAAGTAACAGAGGTATGGACTCCTGACTTTGCGCCCATCCCCTCAGTGTCGACTAAGTGTAGTCCCCTCACAACGGCACGGGAAGGCCCATCGAAATTCTGCAGCGAGATCCTGCTTGAGACCTGCTGAGTCCCACGTGGAGAAGACGGCACTACAGGGTACCAGTTGAACATGGTGCCACCTTAGAACCTGTGCATGGCCGTGTCAGTTTCTCTTCTCTTCAGCTCCTCCCTGTAGCAGTATGAGCAGTAGTTGCAGGTTTCTGGGTGTCCGTAATAGTTGCAGCTCGGTGTTCGGCACCGGCTTGACTGCAGGCTCGCCAATCCGCCGGCGCTGCCCAGAGAATAGTGCCTGACTGGAGGCGGACCACCTCGGCTGTCTAGTCCTGATAGCAAGCCGTTGGCATACGCGCCACCAACCGACTCACTGTGGAAGTCGGGTATATCCTGCTGATGGGTGTAAGAGGAAGAGAAGCAAGGTGCTGCACAGGCTGGGGCGGGTGGGTGGTAATGCCCGTGAGCATGGACAGGACCTTGGCTCAAGGGGCAGTGGCGGGGTAGGGTGGCGTAGGACGGCAAGCCCGGATAGGTGGATGGTGAGCCTCCAGCTAGCTGGCGCCGGGTGTCCATGTAGCCGGGGATGTGAAGGTGCTGGGGGAGCGGAGTGGGTGAGTGCTCAAGGAAGTTGGATCTGGGAATGGGCACAACTCCTGTATACAGTGATGGGGTAAAAGAGGGTGATTTGAGGGTGTTATAATGGGTATGTGGCGCTTCTGTCACATCCTCTTTTCCGTCAAAGCCTCGAAAACCCGATTCCGATGGCTCTTTCTTGGGTTGCGCTCCATTAATCACCCCTTTGCGCTCAGCCTCCCTTTTCTGCTCCTGCTCTGCACGGAAACGTTCCTCTGCATCCACCAGGTATCGCTGAATCATCTCTTCCTGGTACGGCTGCCGGTCGCTAGTAGTCAGAAGGCCGGCAAAAATGTATCGCCTTTCGCCCTGCATAGCTGCACGCAGGATGCTCAGACTCGCCTTTACGTCTGCGCTGTACTTGTATGAGTCGCCTTCAGAAGAGCTGTTTCCGTTCTGCGAGGATGGAGAGCCTTTGCCCGAGTCCTCCGAGCCGGGATGGGCTGAGGGAGAGCCGTCTTTGCCGTCCTTGCTGTCTTTGCGTCCACGAATGGACCCCTTTTTCTTCTCCGCACCTTCAGGCTTGCCAGAGCCACCTGCCCCAGCTTTTCCTGTCATTAAACCACCCACGTTCTTCTTCAGCTTGCTGCCCAAACTCTTACCAAAGCTGCCCAGCTTGTTGGCCACTGAGTCAGCCCTCTTCTTATCTTTATCTTTGTCCTTTTCTTTGTCCTTCTTGTTCTTCTCCTTACCCATCGTTCCGGTTGAGCCGCTGCTGGACGAACTCGAGGAGCTGGAGGATTTACCCGCCGTTCCGCTGCTGCTGCCTGTTGCACTGCTGTCCCCATTTCCATTGGAGCTGCTGCTCACAGACTCTTTATCGGATTCACCAGAATCAGGGGGCGTGCGGGCGTCCTCGCCGGCTGAGGCAGTCGGAGACTCGGGCTGGGCCAGAGGTGCTTGCTGTAGGGGGCAAGAAAAATGAAGTCACATAAAAGGAGGTCTAAGCAAAAAATATAAAAAAAAATTCAAAATGTAAATATTAGTTAAAAGGAATCAAAGTCTATGTATGCTTGTTAGCTTCAGCCAAGTGACATCATGCTAACATGTTCCCACTCCGGTGAAATATTCATTACACAGCTGATTTCGTAACAACAGTGCAGCCGTTTTATCGCATAAACAAAAAAAACACTGATGTTTACTGATTACCTTCTCTTTTCAGGTTAAACCGTTAAAATGTCAAATGTAAAAGCAAACAATATTACTCATATATTCTTCGGCCTAATGGCGGATCTTCTCAGGTAAGAGGCTCACCTGTACCTCACATGGCAGAGGAAGCCATGTTACGTTCATGTAGGTGTGCAGCAGGTGGAGCTTCGCCTCCAGAGATAAAGTAACACTGAAAAGAGAGATGAAACCTCAGGCCAAAATACACACAGTATATTTAATCAATAACTAATATTAACTAATATGACTAATAAACAACATTTGTGAATACAGGTAACAAAGGATGACTTGATAAATGAGCCAACTATTCATCATTGGTGCTATTTACGGTTTCATCTGCATTCTATTCATAGCAAGTGTTTAAATATAATCTCCACTAGTGACTACACTATAGTGTAGCTAATCTGGTGCATGAGCCAGTCCCCGCCTTTAATCCAGCAGGTCCTGAATCCTCAAAGCATCTTAAAGTAGGGAAGTTTAGGAGAGGAGGAGAAGTTCATCAGACTTTCACTGGCATGTGATAAACAATAAAGTGAGACCTGAATGAAACTCCAGTACTACAGTACATTATATAACAGTTGTGTTATGTAATTTGACATATTGTAAGTTTTCCTTGTACAGGTTTTTACTCAATGTTTACCATCTGTCAGAGTGCTGATGTGGGATCAGTAGTGGTGATTGTTGAGTTGAAAAATATACTACTAAAATTAGTACTGTGTGATAGTTTCGGCATATAAAATACTATGATTCTCTTTAAATAGTCCATTTTAAAACACTTAGTTCTGAAAATGTTTCCATAAAATTTGCTATGATACAAAATTCTCTCCATTTCACAGCCTTCCTTTCATTCACAGTATTTCTAAAACATTCAAAACCATAAGCTGACTCAAGATAAGTAAAGAATAAAACACTCTGTGTCGTGCCGTAATAGGAAACTAATCTACAACATTCCTATTATACCACATCAAGTTGACAACAAAAAGAATCACATTTAACACGTGGATGTCCATGAGACAATGTCCTGTTCTCACGCACATTACAGCAGCTGTGAACAGCTACACACACCTTCTGACCAATCAGAACCGAGAATTCAACGTCGCTGTGGTACAAAGCACTTTAAAATCTTTCTGGACACAGATAAGACATATTCTCTGATATGACTGGCAACTCCTCCTATAAGAATAGACTACAATATGAAATGAAGTCGGTACCTGGCGAGCATCACGTTGTCCACGTCGTCTTTGCCCCACTCCCAGTCCTTGCCTGGATCCACAGCAAAGTGCACAGGAAGCATCTTATAATCCGAGTCAGTCAGAGGAATCACCACTGCAGGGAAAATGTGTAATCAATACATCATCTTCAAGTGCACTCACCTCAGGGCTCACATTAATAGTATTTTAGACAGAAGTTTTATTAACTCTGGTGCATTTAATCATGAGCATTTGGGTTTGAGATGTCTATTTAGCTGCACAGTGTAGTGGCATGCTTATTTATTAGCGTTAAATGACGGCATTAGATCATGCCACAGTGGTGTCTCGTCAGTCAGCTTCATGGGGTGTCTTAAACAGACTTGCTGATGTGGTTTCTGACGCTGTGACACACTGTTGTCTATAAACACAGACAAAAAGACTTTGCGGAGCTAAAAACAGTTGTAGCTGAATCACTTTCCTCCTCCACCTACAGCAGAGCTGCTAAGATTGAAGACCATGTTGTGTTTTAGAAGTGATTCGGTCGTTATTTATGTTCTACAGATTTTTGATTTATGAGTTCATAAAATAATGATTACGTATAAATGGTGTTACTGAGCCCATCAGTGTCTTTTGAGCCCATCAGTGTCTTTTGAGCCCATCAGTGTCTTTTGAGGTGATAGTATGGTGATTTTGATTAAATTCTTCACTTATAAATACACTCTGCTGAGGAACATCATGGTCTGTCCTCCCCACCTTGCTCTTTGGAACCATCCTTCTGCTCCATGGAAACCAGGGCGGAGAAATGCGCCTGGTCGTAGGCCAGGACCAGTGGCGAGCGGTGACACTTGTGAGCCTGGACCTCCAGGGGTAGATAAATCCCACCAAACGGGATCGGGGCGAAGGCTGGAACATGTGATAGAGACAAAATAACATTAACATCTACAGTATGGTTACGCGTACAAAGACAGTTCAGTTGTATGCTGGTTTGTTTGTTTTCTTTGTTGGTTAGTTTGTTTTTTTATTTGTATTTTTAGTTTATTTGTTGGCTGCTTTCTTTATTGGTTTGTGTCTTTGTTGGTTAGTTTGTTGGATGGTTGGTTTGTTTTTTTGGTTTGCTGGCTGCTTTGTTTATTTCTTGGTTGGTTTGTTTTTTGGTTCGTTTCTTTGTTGGTTGATTTGCTCGTTGGTTTATTTGTTTCTTTGATTTTTGGCTTGTACCTTTGGTTTGTTTGTTGGCTTGTTCTTTTTTGTTTGTTTATTTGTTGATTGATTTGATGTTTTTCTTGTTGTTGGTTGATTTGTTGGATGGTTGGTTTGTGTTTTCGGTAGTTGGCTCACTGGTTGGTTTGTTGGTTGGTTTCTTTAGTGGTTTTTTTGGGTTATTTGTTGCTTGGATTGTTGGCTGTTTTTTTGGTTAGTTGGTCAGTTGGTGTGTTTTGTTTCCTCATTGGTTGGTTTGTTTCTTTTTCATTTTCTGTTATTCTAATTTCAAAATTATTAAAAATTAGAATGATTTTGAATGCACTTTATAATTTCCTTTTCTGTTTTTAAGTCTATAATAACCCTGAGTAAGGATTTATAACAGTAACTCTCAGAATCTGTGTGTGTGTGTGTGTGTGTGTGTGTGTGTGTGTGTGTGTGTGTGTGTGTGTGTGTCCTACCCTCTCCTCCTGAGTCTCTCAGCATGGTGTCAGCCACCACTACTATCGGTCTGCGGAGCACATGAGCCAGAACGAACACATGGAACTCCTCCAGACTCTCATACACCGGTTCCTCCTGCGACTCCGCACTGCACAACACAAACACACACCCAAACACACACACACCCCAATCACACACCCAAACATACGCAGACAGGAAGATATCTTCAGACCGTTTAGCTTATGGCATGACTGACGGTGGAGGACGGACGGAGCAGAAGTAAACAGAAGTAGTGAAAGGAAACAAACCCGTTGGTGCCATTTGTGCTGTAGTGTATCCTGGGTTCACTGGAGGCCAACTTCAACAGCTCATTCCATTCCTTCTGCCATTCCTCCTCAGTGTACACCAGCCCTGACTGTGCACGCGCACACACACACACACACACCCACCCACACACACAGGAATGACAGCAATTAGCCTAGATTCTTGTGTTGGCCATTTATCATCGCTGACTGACGCCTTTGCAACACATCATTATGCGTAGATTGTGCAGTCAGCAGGTTGCGCCGTTCACACCCAACTCTTACACACTCACCTCTTTGTTCTGCATGGTCTGCTGCCACCTCCACCTGCGTTTCAGCGCCTCTCTCTCCTGGCCGTGGTCCATCAGGGCGTACAGAGACTTCCGCAGCATCAGGTCTCGATCGTGGAAGCCCCACATGCCTTCATGGTCACGTTGAAATCCGATAACATATTAAAACCAGCATATTAATATAATATAATATAATATACTGTCAAATGAATAAACACCTTCTGACCAATCAGAATCAAGAATTCATCAGCAGGGTGGTGTAGACTTTTCTTCCTGACACATAACAATTCCTCTGTTCCTCTGTATAGCTCTGATCGTGTTTACTATCTAAGACTTATTTATATCCCTCAGACTGTAATGAAGCTCTAATTAATTAACTAATGAGTTGTGACAAGCTGCTGCAGCGATGGAACTCATGGCATCACGGCATCAGCAGCATCAGAACATTCATTTGTGCACTCCATCTGCACGATTAAGATGATTTCAAAAGCCACCGTGCACTGAGAGGAAACTTTACCCACTGTTTCATTTCAGGAGGGTGTGAAAGACTTCTGTGCTGATCGCATACTCACCCAGAGAAGCGGCATGAAGGAGGCAGTTTCCATCTCCACTGGTAGCCAGGGGCAACAGACTCTGGCATCCTGAACCCAGCTTGGTCCACCAGTTTAGTCGACCTGCACACAATGACACCATGTTGGATTACTTTGAAAATATTACACAGACAGCTACCGATCGGGGGAGGGTAAAGGCTAACACGCGCTTCCTCTGTGACACATGAAGCCAGCCTCCACATCTTTTCAAACCCTCCTCATGTAAGGTAACACAAACTCGGAGGAAAGTGCTACTTGATCTCACAGACGCTCATGATTGGCTAGAGTCACTGTGATTGACAGGGGAAAGACAGCATGCCCCCTCCCACCCAGACAGCATGGACAATTTGGCTCTCTTGCACAGAATCCCTCTTAAAATAGGTGTCGAGATTCGAACAGAATAATTTAACAAATAAATATGTTTCTGAGTGACGTGGATGGTAAGTGTATCTGATTTCCTGTTGTGTGTCACTACATCATGTCCCTATGAGCGATTTAGCATTATACAGTGTTTGCGTTCTCAGTAACTGATACCTTAACACCAAACATTAAAAACCTGTATAAATATTTCCAGCACTTTGTAATGTAATCTCTGAAAATGCACAAAAGTTTAATTGTTCGTCTGACTAATAATGTGGCACCAAAATAAAACATATAAAACATTTAATTAAATTATAGCAGCACAGAGTAAAATTATTCCAATTACTGCAATTACATCAAATTACAGCAACACAGCCTTGACCTCACACTGAAAAATTAAACCAGAGCCCGGTTCTTCGTGTGTGAAATACTGAACACACTGGACTGACACGTTCCTGCTCAGATTTTAAATCATACATTTCTAAGCATTTTAAATAGGCTTAAAAAAGCGTGTACATGATATGTTACTAAATATATCGCAAAAATGAGGTACCAGCTATTTCGTGCACTAAAATTAACTGTAAAAACGTGTTCTCGTCTGGAGAAAAACGTGCTCTCGTCTGGAGAAAAACGTGCTCACGATTTGAACAAGCAGATGTTCACATCAAACATCAGAACGGGGGAAAAAATCTGTGATCGCAGTGACTTGGACTGTGGCATTGTTGTTCGGGGTGGCTGCGGATCTCCTAGGATTTTTACAGTCACTAGGGTTTACACAAAAAGGTGAGAAGAACAAAAACCATCCAGTAGTTCTGTGAGTGGAAAGGCCTTGTTGATGAGAGAGGTCAGAGGAGAACAGCGAGACTGGTTCGAGCTCACAGGAAAGATATGGTGACTCAAATAACCACTCTTTACAACCATGGTGAGCAGAAAAGCATCTCAGAACGCACACGAGCAGGAGACCACGTCAGGTTCCTCTCCTGTCAGTGAAGAACAGTAATCTGAGGCTACAGTGGGCATGGACTCACTGAAACTGGACAGCTGATTGGCTGATTGGATACCTGCATGAATGAGCAGGTGTACAGGTGTTCCTAATAAACCTGCCATTTCCAGGAAGCCCACGGTTATCTCGGATAACTCAATCTAGCTAACTTAATCAAGTTCAAAGAACTTATTTAGACTCATCACTATTAGAACATCCGTCTAACGTCATTTCATCTTAGATTTGATGTCCGAAGAACGGGATCCTGGCCAAAGTTTACAGCTTCACGCATCTGGAGTAAACATCGAAGAAGCTTGAACTTGGATTCGCTCATTACACTGATCCATTTAAAAAACTCTAGTTGTGTGTGAATGTAAATTATTTGCCTTGAATTTTATTTTACTCGGTTTCTGTTTCTTTACGTTTAGAATTCTGTTATAAATGAGATTTAAAATTAAAAATACAATGCAAAGACTAACCTGCGTGCTCGAGGGCCACCATCATGGACTGCTCGATGAGGTCGCGTTCGATGAAGCCGCGGAAATCGTCGCGGTACACGGTGAGGTCAGGCAGCTGGAAGGTGCAGACGGGGGTGTCCAGGAGCATCTCGGTACCAACACCACCACCTCCTACGCTGGACACGTGAGAGCGAGCCAGAGACACGATGGTGGAACTGGCGTGAGAGATTCCTCGAGACAGACGCTTCTCTGTGGCTGCAGGTCGACACGTGGACATGATACACTGAGTTATATTCATCATACACATATCACATTTAATAAAGTGACTATTAACAGAAAAATCCATCCTAATTTTTATAATTAACATAACTGTGATCTTTAGCAGCGTCCAGGATTTACTGTGTAATCAAATTCTGAGTTCATCTCGCACTACATCTCTAGCTAAAGACAGCGATGCAGCGGCGCTTTAGTCCTTCAATCTGTACAGCTCTCTCTTTCATCTGTACACTCTGCTGAAACAGATCAGCTTCCAAAGCTTCAACTTTCACGCTAATACACAGAACGTCATCCTGCAGCTCCCTAACTAGCCAAGCCGAGGCGCAACTGTGCCATATACAGTAGCTGCACGGCATTCTGGGACTTTGAGTCCAGCTTTTGCACCAATGTCTATGTCAGATTTAACGCCGGTGGAAGATGCTGAGTGAGGAAAGAAGTTTTATTGTTAGGAGCTAACAGCATAACCTGTTATTGCTTATGTTTGAGATTGCTGATTTCTCTTATTAAACATTTCGCTTAAATATCTGAGCAACGCACAACCATAAAAGGATATACAGAAAACAACAAACTAGCACCAGAATCTCTGAACAGATCAGAAATATTTCAATATAACCATACATTGTGTGTTTCAGGGTGGAGCTCAGCTGTAAGAAGTTTTAGATTACCGTGCCAGTGAGACGGACTGGTCCGACTAGCCTTCGACCGTGCCTAGCATTCTTGGGAATGTATCTGTTTAACACTGAGATGAAATGTTAAATGCATCCCGAGTGATGAGTAAGAAGCAGCTTCACAACGACGCCACTGCTGTCAACAGACTGAAATGGTCATCATACAGGACAACAGCGCAAACGCTTCATAAACACAGGAACATTCCGGTCTTCCTTAATCCGCGTCTTTGTTTATTAATTATACAGCGCAGCAGTGTTTTAATAAACTCACGAATAACCCTGGATTAGCTTTTGTGCTAGAGAAAGAGGTCATGATATGACTCAAGCATTGTTTTGAGAACGTCATTGTCACAGGTTTCCTTTTTCATAGTCACATACCTAGAAAGTTAGGATTATGACAAACCCCGCCTCCTGTAATTCAGCGTGTGGAATAAAGTCTAAAAATTCATAAGTGACACTTTGATATCTAAATTCGCATCATGGTTACTGTGACAAGTTTTTTTTGAGATAAAAGTTTTTTATTATTTTTTTAAATTGGGCTAATTTGGGCATTTAAAGCAAAGTGCTGAGTCTCCACCATTATGAGAAAATTAGGACCATGTCCATATCTAATGCTAGCAAAATATTTCTGGTATAAAATTTTAAAAAATGATGTCTTTATAATGAATAAAAATACAGGAGATGGTTATGGATGTTTGCTAATCGCTGGAAATGTCTTAATCACTTAAGGGACAGTGTGTGAAGAGTGATTTATTTAAGCAGGACGTACTCCTGTACTAATGTCTCTTCACTGTTATTTTTCACCAATCAGTGGTAGGTGATGTCATCACTGTGCGCCTCGAACTCATCCCTCTCACACACAGGTGTGTATTTCTGCATTTCGGTTTATAAAATGAAGTAAATTTCAGGCATCCGGTGGCAGTGTTTGGTCAGAAAGGTTGCTGGCGTGTGTCCGAGTGTGGCGAGCCTTCACCTTGCACCACGTCGTCCTGCCGGTGCAGCAGCGGCCGTCCCACTCTCGTCATGTCCTTGTGCTCCGTCAGCGTCTGCTCCCTCTCCTCTGGAAACGAGTAGGACAGACTCCCAGCATGCACCTGCCTCAGCTGCTCGAAATCGCTCAGGGCGGCTGTCAGGTCCCAGTTCTTACCTGAGGAGGTGCGAAAACAACTCACGTGAATGCGTCGGAGTATTTATTTAACCCTGTAGGCAAAACATCACGCAAGAGACGGAGTTTGAATATTAACCCGAATGTCAACACCGCTGACGGACATTCCGTCACTATCGCCCGAGCAAACGGCACTCTGTGCATGCCGCAGGACAATATATTTTTAAACACACATCCTTATCTGCGAGCAGCGTTGCCTGGCAACAATGCGCTAGGTTCATCCTGCTTCTCCTCGCTGTGTACATTCAGTTCACACGACTTTTTATTTATTTTTTTTTAATGATGAGTCAGGCAGCTGATCTAAAAGAGTGTAAAGAATTCAAAAAAAAGAGACCTTCTCTCAGGAATTCAGCATTTATGCATCAATTCTACGGCCTTGCGATTTAGATTTTTTCCCACAGTAAGTCCACTTCCTGCTTTCAGGAAGCAGGGCACAGAAGAGCACATTTCATATCCGGGCTGTTAGATTTGTGTTCCTGGCTGCCCAGAGGACACGTAGGGTCAATTCTGAGAGAGAGAAAAAAACTTTTCATCGGGTGTGTAAGGTTAATGTTAATGCGCTTCATGATGGTGTGATGATCCTTGATGCGGTAACTTTAACTTTATTTTCACACCAGTTGTCACAAATCCCAGTGTGTGGGTTAGGATTAGGTTACACACTGACACCAAATCCTTTAAAAGAGAATCACGATGCATCTAAAACTAGAATTATAATAATAATTATTATTATTATTATCATCAAGACATGAAAAATGTGTGCAAGTCTTTATTTTACGGGGCCAAGCAACGAAGGTATATGAGGACACTATCATACTGGAAGGTTTTCTTCTTTTCCTTCTTATTTTTTATACTTTGACATTGGAGTCTATAGCAACCCATAGAACATTTCAGTAGCTTTTTAAAAAAGCTGGCACAGTGATAGAAGTCGCTTTTAGGTTGACTTCAACCTGCACAGCAGTTGGAAATACATCTGCTATAATAACTCGTAGAAATGTAGAAAATAACATCATAGAACCATGATTCTTTTCGGCAACACCAAACTGTTTTTTCAATTCAATTCCGTTATATTTGTATAGCACTTTTAACAATGGACATTAATGCGTCAAAATGCGTCATTTTGATTAAATTAAATCAAAATAAATTGTAAATGTGTGAATTTATCCCTAATAAGGGAGCCAGAGGCGATGGTGGTGAGGAAAAACTCCCTGAGACGATAGGAGGAAGAAACCTTGAGAGGAACCAGACTGGGTGATAACGGTTAGTGCGATTATGAATACCTCCCTTCTATAACTGTGTACTACATGGACAAATAGTGTAACTGTGCGACCAGTAAATTCATCACAGTTTTCACATGAAGTCTGGTTTGTTCTTGTTTTTCAGAATCATGAGTCCAACCTGAACAAAACTTGTTTCTCAGATTTTTGTTACGGGGGACGGTTTGTCCACAACATGCAAATGAAACTGATGGTTAAGCCGCCAAACAGGAAGTGAGGCCACTTCTCGGAAACACGTTTATGCAATGTTACACACGTTTAGCAACATGACCTAATGTCCACAAACAAGTTTTGAGTTCATGTTACAGGACACAGGAAGTGAGGCAATGTCTCAGCAAAGGCTTGACTGTTTATTGCCATCGTATTTCATATATCTTCAAGAGAAAAGGCGCTGATGGTCTTAATCGCTGCTTGCAGCTATCTTTGTAAAAAATATATTTCTTAATTTGTATTATATTTTGTTTATCTTTGTTTACCTGATTGTTAATTTGTCCCCTTTGTTTTTTTTAAGTAAAGAAAAATGTTTTTTTTTTTCTTCATCTCATATCAAAACCAATAATAAGATTGGTGAGAGAAAGAAGAAAAGAAAAGAAAAAAAAAAAAAAAAAGACTGTGTGAGTTTACGAGTCTCACCCTCCAGTAGGTCTCTGGCCAGTCCGGGTTCGGCTCCTGTAGAGCGGACAAAGTCGGACAGGACTGCGTCCATATCCAGGGTCATGTGATCATGAAGCGACGGCGCTGCAGGGGAACATCAGGGCAGCGGAAACGAACAGGAGAGAGACTCTCCTACAGCCCACGATCAACACCGCTACAGCAACACCTACAGAGAGAGAGAGAGAGAGAGAGAGAGAGAGATGTGTTAGATATGGCCAGACGTAAATCGCTACCCAACAGATACCACAATTACTGGAAAGTCCAGGAAAATTTGGTGGCTTTTTTTGATACTTTGGACAAAAATGACATGAGTCTGTGAGCGAGGAAGCGAAAAAACATCAGATCACAAGTCATAGGATTGATCAGAGGAATCATAAGAGCCGAACGTTTGGATATGCTGCTTTACCTCATCATAGCTAATTTGCATAAAACTGAGAAAATCTCAATCTAAATGTTGCTGAAATTGCAGCTCCACAATTTTATGCACATGCATACAAAATACACAGTCAACTGCTGCTTTGTCGTTTGCTAGCGTGAGCGTAAGGCAATGTTTTTTTAAAACCCCCTTTACAAAGGTTGCCAATACTTCTAGAGCCGATTACACAATATTTTCTTCTTTAAAATAAACTGCTATACGTCTGTAATATTGTACTTCATAAGACGGGCCTGCTCTCTCCCTATAAGGTCACATGACTTGATATTTAAACTGGTGCGTTCATGGACACTTTGCGAATCAATACGCGGTCAAACGTTGTGTTTGTGACGCTGGAACTGCTCGGTAATCAATTAAGAGTCTCCTCAAGGACACGTCTGTGAAGGACCTTCAGCGCCAGGAAGTCACGTGGTGCAGCTGAGATTCAACTCGCTGGAACTGTGTCACACTGCATTGTGAGAATTAATCATGACATCGATATTGCATCATCATATCGCCCAGCCCTTTCTGAAGTAAATATGATACAGTGAAAAAGAGGAATAATGATGGTGAATAATGTCACACTGTGTGACACTTACACACTCAGTACTTCGGACTCTGGTGTGTCACTACATGGTCCTAGAAGCCACAGGACAGATATCGTCCAAAAAAATCATAAATCACTGAAATACGACAGCGCAAAAACAGCACAAAAAATTCTAATCTAATCGCACAAGCGACGTAATTGAATACAAATGTAATTCGGAAAAGAAGATATGTTCAAAACTGATACGAATACAGATACAAATAGTAGGAGCATTATTTGTTTTAGAGCTTGCCAGAAATGTTCAAAAGCTATCTGGTCGAGACTAGAGCTGAGCATCAACACGCAACAAAAAATTTGCATGAGTGGGAGGTTTTTACTTTCATGCTGTCAGATATGAAGCTCCCAGGACAAAGAAAGACCACAACCAGATAAGAAATCTTTACTGTCATTATACTTGTATACAAAGAAATCTGCTAATCATTAACACATGCGGCATTCATTCATTCATTCATTCACTCATCCTTGGTATCTGCCTGGTCAGGATCGTCATAGTGTACTAGTTTGTTTACATTTTCGGAAATCTTCATCTCTATTTGAGAACGATGATGAACTTGAGTAATGTAGATGAGGCTGAGGAACTGTCAGAGATTTAGGCCACGCCCACTTTTGGTTTAACTATACAGACACAGATAGTATCATTGCGTTACACCCCAAAGTGACATCATTTACAACGGCAGTGAGGTTCACACTCATCCCACTCAAGCTGGTTAATGCTTGATTAATGCTGGTTAATCACAACGTACGCCATGTTGATCTACAGCCCAACAACTCATGACTCATAACTTCTCATCTATCATTGGGAAAAGGCGTGTCACTATGAGGCAATGAAAAAGGACACAAAAAAAAAAAAAAAAAAAAAAAAAAAAAAAAAAAAAAAACGCTAAAAAGGGCCTTTTCAGAGAGGGAACATTTTCAGTCAGTGACTTCATAGGGAACAGTGAGAGGAGAGAAAAGTGCAGCCGCTGCCAGTTCTGTGCCATCGCATTTCTCTCACACACACACACACACACACACACACACACACATTCTACCTGCTTTGGAATGAGGAGGATGATTAAACACGGGTGTTGGCCTAGTTAGAAAACAATCGTCGAAGAATGCAAAAAAAACTCTGCGAATTTCATAAGAACCAGTTTTATCAAGCAACTGAAAGGCTGGAAAATGACTACGGATGGAAAAATGTAAAGCTTTACTTTCTAAAAAGTTTCATCTCTAAAGCATCTCTGAACAGCAGCCGCTTTAACCCTCACGTTCTGTTCGTCACGTCCAACACCATCACTTTAGAATGTAGAGAAATACAGAAAAATATCTTTTATTCATGATGGCGTGTGGTGTGTGTGTGTTAGAGGTGTAACAATTATTTAAAAAAAAAAAAATCATATTTTTATTTTTAAAGGTACAATAGTCATTTTTTTCACTTGTACAGATAACCTGGAAAAAAGTAAAACATGATAAAATATAAAAAAAAAAGTTTTAAGCCATGATATTAGCACAAGCGTACTAAGAGGCTGAGAAAATCCATTTGGAAAACTGACTTCCGGTCCGGAAATCTTGTTTGTGTTTGGATCCACCTCCTGTCAGTCATTTTATAGATACTCTACTCTACAGGCCACGGTAGATCCTGGGGGCGGAGCTTTGTGAACTAGGGTCGGAATGGGGGCGGGGCTCATAGCTCAAATGTGGAATCCACCTACTTAAATGTTAGAGACTTGATTGTGAGAAAAAAAGCAGACTAATCTTATCTAATGCACCTTTAAATAGTCCTTCACTACGTCATAAATATTAACGAATGAACGATATCCCAGATTCTGAACAACACTGGTCACATATTGATCAGAGGATACTACAGGAATCGCATCGTATCGTAGCTGATTCATGAGCACCGTCAAAAATACTGACTCAAATCATATCGCATTGTATTGCGTGTGGAAGGAATAAGACATTCTGTAACATTACAGTTACAAACATCTTTATTACAAAAAGAACATAATGCAGAATTTTACCAATCCATGATTTTTCACAAATGTCTGTCAGCGAAATTGAGCACATAATCACACTAACTGATCATTTTTAGCATTAAAATGTAGCAGTAGGATGTAAAATGTTAACATTTTGATGTAAAAAAAAGCATCATCATCATTTTCCGTAGTCATATCGATTTTCCTGATTAATAAAGTGATGAATAAAGTAATAAAGTGCTTTCTATTGTCTTTATTCCCCGAGCCTGACTGAGATACTTAAGGTCACCTCATTAACTTTAACGACGCCGATTAGTGGGAGAAAAAAACATCCGAGAAGCAAATGCTGAGCCTGAATAAAGTCCAAGCAGCTACTAATGAATATTTTGGTGTCAAGTCAGATCTTTAAGGGAACAGCCGTCCCTGTACCTCAGCGCTGTGCTAATGAGTCCAGCTGGCAGCGGCTGCCAAACCTCGCACGTTCTCACGCACACACACACACACACACACACACACACACTCAGAGAGACAGGCGAGGACTTGTCGACTCATGCTCGACACGGCACTTAGTCACTCGATGGAAGTGGCATCTGTCACTTCGTCCCATCAGGAAATATGCCGTATTCGACTTACCTCAGTACCTCGACTTACCACGCTACAAAGTGGGGAAAAAAAAAAAAACACGGATGTTTCTAGGTTTGTCTTTTGCTCTCAACAAGCTAGCCATCTAACCGTTTTGAGTGATGTATATTTACATCTGTAGAGTCAGCGTTATAGCTCTAAGAAGCGAATATGTCTGAATGTTCTGTATGTTGATTGATCTAAAGCTAGTACATGTATATACACCATAACTCCTTTGTTTGCTGTTTATGTTGTGAGCAGCACTTGCTGAACTCGGGGTTGAGGAGATCGCTCTGAGAGTTTTGAGTTACGGAGTTTACGAGTTTTAGTCGAGTGTGGCAATACAGCTCTTTGTCTGTACAATTAGCTCGTTCTGGCTCGATCGAAAACCGAAAAAGCCTTTGAATCCAACATTTGCTTGAAACACCAAATGAGTATCGTGACTCTTAGATTTGAAATCTGAATCCTTATTATTTACCTAAAACCTAACCATTAAGTGTGGCAAGAACATCACAATATTTTTAGTAAGGAATAAAACAACGACAGTGTATATGTTCCTGTTACCACCCAGAAGCTGAATATTTTCCGATAACAGCATGTGTTTTATTCCTCTTATACATAACCATTAAGATTTCTATTAATTAACGACAGACACACGATTTACTTCCTGTTATCATTACAAACAGCCGTTCCTTCACCAGCCTTTTAGTGTCAAACGGCAGATTGTCCTGTTACCGAGAAACTCCAAAGAAGCGTAAACTCCTCTGTCCTGAAGATGTCGGAAAAGTTACAGCTTTACCTCTGACTGTTACAAAGCGCTGACACTGGAGACTCCTTCCATAAGATGTTCAATAAACACATTTCTCCTTACAGAAGAAGTCACAGTATCAACAATTATACGTTTTTATTTGGTAAATTATTAGTCGTGGTGTCCTTGTGTAAGTTGTTACTATAGACACGGGCATTAATACATTCCTGCGATTTGGCTTACAATTGACACGTATTCGACTGTAAGGCATTCACTATCAGGTATTTCTACAATACTCAATATATAACAATATGCGCGTTTCAATAATTAGACAATATCAAAAAGTCTATACAAGTATCATTTCAGTTATGTTAACATAATTGCAACAAACTCAAGTTTAGCATCTCTTTAGAGAAACAATGGAGTATTTCACCGGTGCAGAAATGTCAACGATGCTCACCATAAGATAAGGAAAATAAGTTTTGATGCATCGATATACCATTGTCTCACCCGACCCTGACGCACAGCGCTAGAAATGACATAAAAAAAAGCGGAATTTCAATTATGGATAACGCAATTAATTTTGAATTTATTGTTTTTCCTAAGTGCCACCTCAGAGCGCCAGCATTCTCACTGTCCGGATTCTTGATCGTCACATACAGAAATCTATAACCTCGGTGACCTCATGTTTGATTTCCTTCGCGTTTTGCGTGACGATGCTGCATTCTGTTAAGTGTGAAATGTTCGAGATATAATAATCTAAACGCAGCTTAGGCTCCCTTCCTCTAAACCGTTATGTATTTCCAAGAGATAAAGGGGCAGGTAGTAAGCGCACACACACACACACAAACATATATATATATATATGTACATACACACACACAGCTCTAAACTAGGCCAAGCACTAATACTGGCTTGTGAAGCTGAAGAGAGCCTCCAGGGCCTGGACCTGCGAGAACACTGCAGTGAGTCACGGCTCCAGCACCGTCCATCACCACCGGCCGCTCCACATCCGTCTGTTCACCGCCTCCTCTTAAAGGAGACAAGCTCAGATAGAAAAAATATGAAGAACTAAATATCTGAAGGACTCAAAGTGTACTAATAAACAATCACAGCAATCCAAGCATACTGTTCACAGCGTGATTTTAGCTCTGATTTCACAGTCGCAGACTAATTTCCTGGCTCGATGATCACTTTGCTACTTGTACAGTCTGCAAGCGATTGCCAATATTTTCAAGCACGTTCGATATTCAGTGTTCTCAGCGATGAATCATGTAATGTCAAACAGCCAATAAGAGTCAGACAGGAAATCGAATTTATCTGCTGTCACACGCAGCAGATCCCTGAATCCAGTTTATCATCCGTTTATTTGCGTCTGTCTAAATGTAAGCAGAATAACATCACGTCTAAGAAATGATTTGCCATGCGAAACCAAAAATTCGTTAGGAACTGCAAAAATAAAAACAAACACGACATGCTTCCTTGCGATGCGCTTTATAAAAACACTATTTTTTGCATTGTGCCTCCAGTTCTCGTTGCAGAACAGACAAT
The DNA here is from genome assembly GCF_027358585.1 of Pangasianodon hypophthalmus. Taxonomy (NCBI): domain Eukaryota; kingdom Metazoa; phylum Chordata; class Actinopteri; order Siluriformes; family Pangasiidae; genus Pangasianodon; species Pangasianodon hypophthalmus. The sequence goes on along the minus strand of NC_069731.1, from coordinate 2,228,567 downwards.
CACTGCCTTCTCCACATATTTCTCATTTTTCTTGTTTAAGTACAAAATAGTGACAAAGTCAAATGATGGCCATCGCTCATGAACACCACCGCTGCATTATTACACAACGTGATACATAACGTGCATCGTAGAAATGTCCTCAAGTATCGTGATATGATATTTCGGTCATATCACCCAGGGATGCTAATAACGATAATAATAATAATAATAAGAAGAAGAAGAATGCAATTATATAAACTTTGATAAAACAGTGGGTTGTGTTTTCCACCACTGTAATAAAATGTACAAATTGAGGATCTCCTGGTTATGCTTCTCGAACCCCACGCTGGAGAACCACGAGTGTAGCGCATGAGCCTTGACTGCGATCGACCGTATAGTACACACACCACTACGTCCATCACACAACTGACAGCCAGCGACTGAATCAGTGTGAGCGGGTCAGTGATTCTGCGATTTAGCTGATCGTCCAAATCTTGCTTTAACTGCGTCAGGGTCAGGAACTACAGGAACGTCATCAGAGCTACTGAAGCAGCTTCAAAGCTTTTGCAAACCAAATCAGGCAGATGGTGTGTATATAATGTGTGTGTGTGTGTGTGTGTGGAAGGTGGGAGGGGGTGATGAGTTTCAGTCATGAGGACATTTCAACACTCATTTGAGAGAGTTTAATAGCAGGAATGTGAAGGGGAAAACCCTGACTAATTCAAGACAGGAGCATGATTAATGTCAGACAGGAACAGAAACAGAACCAGAAACAGGGGGAGGTCCAAGACACCACACATCATTTGTTTAAAGTGGCACTGTGACGAGATCTCCCTGGCAGCGTCGCGCCCAGACACACGTCCGCATCCCGCTGCCGTGGCCATTCACTGGTGTCAACGACGTCAGGTGTAAATCCCGTACAAGGATACAAGGATTTCTCCTCTACGAGTTCACTCACAAGATTTATTACTAAAAATAAGGAACGAAACACTCTGTGTCATGCTGTGATAGGAAAATAATCAACGATAGGGTCGCATAACGAATCAGAGTTACTGTTACCACACAGAAGGTGACACTTTTCCAAAAACAGCATGTGTTTATTCCTCTCCTTACACCACAGCAATTCTCCAATGAATACACTTTTTTATTTATTACAGAGCATGCTGTACTTTTTTTTATCTGTTTATAGTTACAATTAATGTTGTGGAACATTCACGAGACAAGTTAGCAGCTATAAAAATCATTCATGGTGTTCAACGCCTAGAACGTTTCATTCTGCTCTATCTCTGTTAAAAATGCGTAAAGTCTAATTTATTTATTTAATTAGCACATTTAAAAACAAATAAGCAGGCGTAACTTAAAAGTCCAAAGATACATTTAAAGGCTTTAAAAAAATCACTTTTTAAATTAATTTATTGTGGTGAGCCAAGGATTATCAAACTGAACGTCTTTTTCTGCATAATGAGACGTGACGAGATGCAGGGAAGCGGTTAATGTCCGTGTTTTTTCTGTGTGCAGGTAAGAATTTTTATTGTAACTTTAACAATAGTTTGTGGTGTCATTTGGTGCAACCGTTAATTTCTTTAGCAGTATATAAAGTCGAATTAGGCTACGACAGAACTTATGGATTTGTTCAAACAAATCTGTTGCCCTGCGCCGCGTCATGCTTTCTGTCAGCAGATCATCGGATCATCAGCTCACTGCATAATGACTTCCCAAAGCCTGAGACACACAACTCTGCACTTCTGCGTCTCATTAAAAAGTCGTTAACACGAAGCTGCTAAAAGATTGCTCATCGGGGCCGATGCTGATGCTGTTCTGTCGATTTGCAGTGAAGCGACTGTGCTCGAGACACTTATATCGCTTGTTAAAGCTCCGCTGCAAGCCTCGATCGAGGCGGTAATCTGTCACTCGTTCAGCAGCACAATGAAAACATGATGAAAATCTCTTTCCTTTTTTTTAACGACCTGAAACTGACCCCTTTGTTTGTTTTTCCTGATACAATTTTCTCTTCATTTACATCTGAGTCACTGTTTGCTCATTTGTTTGTATTAGAGTTTATTGCCAAAGCAGCTTCAATGGCTATTTCATGGAGAATACAGATACTCAAACATTCAATAAAATTCAGCTTAAAAAGTCACACGTTTCTGCACAACATGACGGCTCTATAAAGATTCTTTAAATTTAATTGTGACAAGAATTGTAATAGTTTTTCTTACAAAACAAGTCTTTCCCCATAAATACCCATGGGTCAGTCTGGTGCGGCCTACGTGCCACCGAGTCACTGTAACAGCCTCTCATGTTTCAAAGCTCAGACTAAAACACTCCTCTTCGCTCTTCACAGAGTCGACCCGTGAGATATTAACTTATATTTTTTTCCCCTGCTCGATCTTTTTTTTTTTTTTTTTTTTAAATTGTGATAAATGATTTAATCGTCCAGAACAAGAACATTTCCATCATAATATAATCAGAGCTGGACATCGTGGCAGTGTCATACGATATAGAGACAATTAAATCATTTACATCGCACAAGCTTGAACACACTCATCAGGTCATGACCTGAGAAGTTTCAGGCCACATCATTCCTCACGACACACACTCACACACACACGTTCAATTACAAATCAGCCATTTCACCAATCCTGCTGTTTTCCATCCAAATAAATATGAAACTCAAAGCACTTGGCATCTCTAAATCTGAAATAAATCTTACAGCGAAATCCAACATGGAACAATTTACATTTTATTTTCCTCGCTGTTGATGACGAATTTCATACGTATTGGATAACAAGAGGGCTGATTGGTTCAGAGACTGAGAAACAAGACTTCTGATTGGTCCATTGGCTTTTCTTAAGAATGATTTTATAGGTGAAGGTCTGCTGACTGCAGAAAAATATGGTCCGGGTGTGAAAAGTTAAAGTGAGTTAAGAATAAATTATAGCATACAAGGCTGAGTAGTAAAGTAATTTAAAATTTCACTTTTTTGATCGTGAAGCCTAGGAGTGGAATTTTCCACAGCGAAAGACAATTTACATCAAAGGTCCACACTAAATAACTGCAAAATTAATGAAGGAAATGTAAGTGGATGTATTTCTGCACTTCTTTGTGTCGTTAATGGCTAAAATCATCATAATGTCCATACTGAAATCCTTTGAATTCCTTTGAATTCAACATATTCCTGTCTTTTCTACTGCAGTAATTATGACACCTGGTTAAGGTCAAAATGGCGATGAATAAAATTCAGCAGCTGACATCATCCCGATGAATCATTCTCACTCTGAACCTTCGTGGCCTGGTTAAGATCCTTATCAGCGTCGTGCAAAGTTCAGAAAAGTCTCGTCAACGGCCCAAAATAGCCAAAGCCTAAAATAACAACATGTGAAGCAAAGTCTAAAAAGGGAGAAGAGAAAAGAGGAACAGACAGAGCTGCACGGATTTACAGCAGCAGGACGGAGCGCGAGCTCCGTTAACGTCTTTCATTTACAGCGCAGCAGCATCACAAAATATTTACATTAGCAGATGCCCCTTAATCCAGAGCGACGTACAGAAGTGCTTTAGAGTTTAATATACGCATTTAGCACAGGAGATCCCGAACAACACCAAACGAACATGATGGATTTTCTGCAACTCAAAGCCTTCTTGCATTTTTTTGCAATCTAGATTTACAACATAGGACTACTGTAACATTCCAACATTTTATTATGTCAGTATCATACGTAAGTGTAACGTAAACCAAAGGAATATTTACCAGTCTAGTAGGAAGTGCTGTGTTGTTACAGGAGAATAATCCACATCAGGGTGGTGTGATACGATACGATGCGAATCAGCCTGGTTTATAGCAGCGGCAACGTGAGACTCGCTGCGCGTCTTGCGTACATCCAGAAGATTTAAAAGCGACGTCCACTAGATGGCACGTCAAAACCAGAACATCTCTGTCCATCAGGTTTCCAAGTCTATAAAATGTTTAGAGATTTCATGCACAGCGATGTTAAACACACTGACGAGCTCTGTCTCTCTTAAAACCTTCCGCTGTCTTCTTGATTGTTGTCATGAACTGCGTCTCAAATAGAAAACTCAAATCGAAGACCTTACGTACTAATTTAGAAAATCCCGAACACAAAACAGATCTTGCACTAGGTTTAAAGGTGACATGAGAGTAAAAATGGGTGAGATGTAACTTAGCGTAGTGTGTGAGATGTAACTTAGTGATTATGCTAAGCTTAGGCTTAGCACAGACTTACACACTCGTAAATGGAGCGGATTATCCTGTTGTGTTACTACGGCGAGGTGAATTGTGCTGTAAAATAGTTGTGTAGTTTATAAGCAGAGCTGTGTTTGCTTTTCGGAGGTAAACAATGTGCCGTGGTTTTCACAGCACAGAGGAAACGTGCCAAACAAAACGGAGCACAATGTGGCAGAGAGATAGAATGGTACACTCGGTATGGACTGGACTTCCCCTCTGCTCTACACCAACCTGTCAACAGGAACTGAGTCACGTCTGTCTTTCTGACTGACTGTGTGTTTGTGCACCTCTCTGAGTCTCTCTCTCCATTCATCTGTCTCTCTATCCATCTGTCTGTCTCTATCTTTTCATAAATCTGTGTCTCTCTGTCCATCAGTCTGTCTTTGCCTTTCCGTGTCACTCCTTCCTTCTGTCTGCATTTATCACCCATCTGTGTCTCACTATCCTTCTGACTGTCTTTCCATACCTCTATCTGCTTCTCTCCGTCCATCCGTCTGTCTCACACTATCTCTCTACACTGTCTCTACATCTGTCTGTGTGTCTCTGTCCATCGATGTGTCTCTCTTTCCTTCTGCATCTCTCCATCCGTCTATCTGCGTCTCTGTCCACCTGTATGTTCATCTGGGTGTCTCTCTCTCCCTCTCTGTGTATCTCCCTCTCTCTCTCTTTCTCTCTCTCTCTCTCTCTCTGGGGCTCTCTCCTGGTGTATGTCTCACTCTCTGTTTCAGTCTCTCTCTCTCTCTCTCTCTCTCTCTCTCTCTCCTGGTGTATGTCTTGGTCTCTGTTTCAGTCTCTCTCTCTCTGAGTCTCTCTTGCTATCTCTCTCTCCTCATCTCGTTCTCTCACGCTCTCTCGCTCGCTCTCGCTCTCTCTCTCTCTCTGTAGTGCTATATTAAGTGTCAGTGTTGTGTGTGTGATTGTATTCTGTCGCTCTACAGCGGAGGTAAAGAGAGCTCACCTCTGTCACTGCTGTTTTCATCACAATCGTGGACACACACAGAACTCTACACCTCTTCACCTCCTCAACGCTGTGACCTGTGAACCTCATAAATCGTGTTTGTGTGGTGTGAAGTGTTTGATTAAAAGGCTTGGTGTTGTGTTAAAGCAGCACTTTATTATGGTGTATCACGACAGCGCGAGTTCATAAACGGAGCAGCTCCGCCCCACCTTCGCAAAAATAAACAAGCTGGATCAGAGTCACTCATTAATCCGACACCTTAGTGTCGTTTTCCTCAGATTCATCTTCAAGTACAGCTTCAGTGCTCTCACTCGCTCCCTTCATTTCTCACTCTCTGACAGGTTTAGAAAAGTTTCACTGGAGAAACAGCACAACTTTCACACCTGAGTCTGAATCAGGGCAAAACTGATTCCTTTGGATCGTTCGCTGTTTGGTTTTGTTTCACATTGCATATGATTTAAACGAATCACAGGTTTGTTTCACTTCTTGCAGGTGAGTCAATTCAGAGTCGAATCACTTTCTCACTGCATTCGAATCACACCTGAGTTCACCTGAAGCTTCTTGCCATGCGCAGTGTGTTAGTCCGTCACACTCGAACAATTCTCAAACCACTTACAATGAAACTCTATTATAAGAAAGCGATTCGACTCCGAATCGACTCACCTGCAGGAAGCGAATCAGACACGTGCTTTGTGTGCTTTGGGCTGCAGCGTTTTTGGTTTTTTTTTTTTTGGTGGTTGATGTGCATTACTAAACTGAGATAAAGCAAAGAGCTGTTGTGCTGCAGAAATGTCATGTGACCACCAACAAACAAAAAGAGAAAGACACGACATGAAATGTTTTAAAATTTTGTTTTGTCACAAAATGTTTTGGCCAGATATACGTACCACTTGTCCTGTACACGATACATCGCTACAGCGGAAAAATACCGAACGTTTGTGATGAATCGACTTTAGCTGCATTAGTGATCAATTTTTTTGTTTGTTTTTAATTAATTACCCATTAACGAGGTCAGGAATGCTTAAATAGAGATGGCACTGATGCTGATCCGATACCCAGGATCAATATTACAGATAAAAAAAAAATTTTTTAAAAAAGTGGCTCGGATATCAGACGTGATTTTATCAGGATTGATTTTATTATATTTCTAGAATATAATTATTTGCTATGGAAACAAAAAAGTTTAACTATATAAAAATGCGTAAGTCACATCTTTTTAAGTACAGTGCTTCCAAAAATATTTATTAAAATTAGATTTAAAGCTTAGCAAGTTTCAAAAGGAAAAAAATATCAGATGGATATCGATATCGCTTGAAACTCAGAGTATCGGGATCAGAAAAGAAAAAAGAGGTATTGTACCATCTCTAGATTTAAACGAGCTATATAAAATTATCTAATCATTTATTTAGCGCTGACTCTGTGTTCTCTTCATCTCTGACCAAAGAACGAAAGAGTTTTATGAGGAGGTTTTCGGCTCTTGTGAAACTCTCACACGGCCCTTGACCAATGTTTTTTTTTTTTTGGCTTTATGTGCAAACCAAACAGCAAACGAACCAGAAGAATCAATTTGGCTCTGATTCTGATTCAGTGAACGGACTACGAACGGGTGTGAAAGCGTTCTCAGACGACTCCTGAAGAAAACCTCAGCCCTCGTTACGTAAGGCGCAGGAGAAAGCGAGTGACATTTAATGAGATTTTCTGCGTCCTTGCTGCCTCCCTTCAGGTAAAACACGCTCAGTTTAATTAGTACAAACACCACAAGCAGGAGAAGTCTTTTTTTTTTTTCAAGAATACCGAAAGCCACCTGCGGAAGAGTCATGCGCAGACTCGTGCAGCGTTCCCGCTGATAAACACAGCTCCGGGGGAAAGTCTGGAATGTGGCGGACCGAATGGAAGCTTCGGCTTCATGTTGCTTAGCGTTATGTCAAGCCCTGTGATGTCACTGCATCTTTAATATTAAAATTACATTAAAAAATAAATGATTACATTCTTTTATTTTTAATACAACACTCATTTGAGTATCCTAACTGAACAGCTGACACTGGAGACTCCTTCCATAGACATTAAATAAACACATTTCTCTGTCTAGAAAACTTCAACAATTTTTAAAACTCTGTTCATGTCGGAGGAGTTTCCATTCGTGGAGTCACGAGATAACCTCACAATCTCCTCTTCTGTTTCATTCGTTTATTTTACAAATTAATGGAAATATCAAAGACGGATTTTGTGCGCTAATATATTGAAGTGTGACTTGGAGTCACATTCAGACAAGCCACGTTTAAATTATTGTGATATTTTTGTCAGCAATAAAAATGGACAAACTTTCCCGTCCACGTACGTCTGCTAAACAAATTAGCGCTGTGTCTCAAATTGCATAATTTTGCACTAATCTAGACTCTTATTGAGTACTAACACTAACCAGGTTTCCTATTACAGCTAGTGTTTGAATTTTAAAAACCTCTCATGTCACCTTTAAACCTGGTGAAAGAGTTTTCTATTTGAGACGCAGCTCATGACAACAATCAAGACGACAGTGGAAAGTTTTAAGAAAGACAGAGTTCATTGTGTATGAACTCGCTAAACATTTTACAGACTTGGAGCTCTGATGGACAGAGATGTTCTGGCTCTGATGTGCCGTCTAGTGGACATCGCTTTTAAATCTTCCGGATGTACGTAAGATACGCAGCGAGTCTCAAGTTACTGCTGCTTCTGCACACGTCCCGTATAAACCAGGCTGATTTGTGTCATGTCGTATCGTATCACACCACCCTGATGTGGATTATTCTCCTGTAACAACACAACACTTCCTACTAGACTGTAAATCAGTGCAAGGAATATTCCTATGTCTGTATCACATACGTGTGCTACTGACAACATAAAATGTATAAATGTTAGAGGAATTCTCTTTTACAAACTTGGAATTTAGAAAAAAAAAAAGGAAGGTCAAGGCTTGAGGTTTCAGAAAATTCATAATGTCCATTTGGGGTCATTTGGGGGCAAAACGTTTGTGAACCCGTTTGTAAAAACGTTTGTGTTATAGACACATTATAAAGTACTTACACAACATTTTAAACCGCACGCCTTCCTGTAGCCGGTCTTTTAGTTATAAATATGTTATTAATACGTCAGTCAGCAAAGTGAAACAAATATTTTTACAGCCTGGAACCAAATGACGAAGCAGATCCTGCAGTAACATTTTAAATCTTCTTCTAGCTCATACTCATAAACAAGCTCACTGAGCTGCGGGCGTGTTTACGCGACAGCAGCAGCTCAGCCGTGGTGTTTTCATAGAAAACACTCAGCGTAACACCTGTGCATGTTGGGTAAACCAGTGCGAGTGTGGGACTCGAGTTTCTGGAACTCTCCCTCTCTCCCTCTCTCCCTGCTGCCGAGTTCGACCACGGGACTTTCACTGTCGTCATCCGACTGGCCGAGGTCCAGCAACCAGCGCTCGCTTTAATAACCGCTGTCTGAGTGCACAGAGCTGCTGAGATCAGACACTCATCATCACATTTCAGCACAGAGAGAGAGAGAGAGAGAGAGAGAGAGAGTGAGAGAGAGAGAGAGAGAGAGAGAGAGAGAGAGAGAGAGTGAGTGAGAGTGAGTGAGAGAGAGAGAGAGAGAAAGATTGACAGAGAAATATGTGAGGGAGACAAAAAGAGAGTGACAGGATGAGAAAAAGAAAAAGAAAGAGATACAGAGTGTGTGATGGGGACAGAGAGAGCGAGACAGAGAAACAGAAAGTGAGGACAGGGAAAGAGGGAGACAGACAAAGTGTGTGTGTGTGAGAGAGAGATAGAGAGAGAGAGAGAGAGAGAGAGAGAGAAAGGGGTGTTAGTGCATTAATATTAATATAAAGGTGTGATTTGCAGCTGCATTACTGTTAGAGCTGCTGTTATTGAAAATTAATCAACACCTTCTGACCAATCAGAATCCAGAACTCGAGTTATTTTGAATTTCTGACGCTGACCTCATCACCCTGGTAGTGAACTCCAGTCTAACCCACGTGATCACGTGGCTAATCGTTGTCTTAAACACAGTGTATGCAGCGTGCTGAACAAACCCGGCTTTTGTTTTGGTTCTGACAGCTGAGAGATAGATTACAGAGCTGTGCTTTGGGTGGGTCACTTCATTTTCACACACACACACACGCGCGCACGCTCGCCTACGCTGGAGACGTAATGGACGGGTGGAGGTGCTGCTGGGAAACTGCTGAAACGCAGTTTAAGGAGCGTTAGGAAAATGTTTAGATGGAACGTATAAGAGCGATTCTCAGAACAAAACTGTCTGAAGTTCAGAACTAAAAGCTACGAAGGAAAGTGTAACATCGGCGGCTTTGTGGTCCGTGACTTCGCTTTTTCCTCTGTCGCGTCCGGTGCGTTCGTTCATTGTCCTGCTGACCCTCACTGCCTTGGGGCTGGGGTCTCATCTAGTATTTATCACGTCGGGTTTTTGCAGAGCAGACGATTCCAAAGGGAATTTGTTGGCTCCGGTTAGACCCGGCTCTCCGTAAGCGATACGGGGTCGCACTTACTCAGCAGCTGTTCACAGGAGCTGGAGGAGACGGAGCGCCGAGTTAAATTTTAATACTCGCTCAGCCACTTGGACGAGAGGGAGCCACGCTGAATCAGCTCAGGAGGGACGAAGACTTCTATCGATTGCAGTGTTAGAGATAGAGAGAGAGAGAGAGAGAGAGAGAGAGAGAGACAGAGAGAGAGAGAGAGACAGAGAGAGAGACAGAGAGAGAGAGAGAGAGAGAGAGAGAGAGAGGTAGAGAGACCAGAAGAGATGAAGACTAAAAGAGACAGAGGGACACTGAGAGAGAGACACCGAGAGAGAGAGAGAGAGACCAGAAGAGATGAAAACCAAAAGAGACACCGAGAGACACACTGAGAGAGAGTAAGACCAAGAGAGACTTTACCAGAAGAGAGACCCAAAAAGTGAGACAGAGAGAAACACCAAAAAAGACAGAGAGAGAGATAGAGGAGAGAGAGAGAGAATATTCGAGCTACACAGAAACATCTTTAAAGGGTCACTGATTGCTGTAATCAGTTAACTTGTAAGTCGCATTAGCGGCTCACTGGTGGTCACGTGTCTAAGCACAACCCTAAACAGGAAGTAGCTTAGATAATGGAGCGTTATAAGACACTCTCACGCTCTCATTAACTACTAAATTACATTAAATACTCAAAAATGTTCTTCAGGATCAATAAAGTGTATCTTATCACCAAAAACATCCTCATCACTCCTCCTTATGGAGCAAAAGTCCAAACAAACCTCGTTTAACATGACGGATTCCACAGAAACCAGCTCTAATCCAAAAAAGGGCTCGATATCAGCAGCAAAGCATTTCCACCCCACATACGGATGAAAAACGAGGCCCAGCAGGCCTTAAAAAAAAAACTAGCTCTTGTTTGCTTGCCCTACTTTCATGTTCGGGGTTTGGCTGGCTAAGCTGAACAACGAGCGAACAAAAGCGCTTGTAAATGAAGAGCTGAATAATTCAGGGGTCCAGTGTAACCGAACTCGACGTGGCAACCAATAATCCCAGAGCTTTCCATGAGCGCTCTTACCTAACCGGCAGCTCGGGGCAGGTTAAATACCACAACAGACACGCAGGCGAGAGAAAGGTACAGGTGTTGGGTTGCAAAGAATCAAATTTTCTTTTTTTTTGAATAAATCTTCAGTTGTCTATGATCTTTCCATGTGTATTTACAGCTTGAGTGCTGAACTCAGGGCGCAATATAACCAACGGCCGAGACAGATCATCGTGAGATCGCCGTGAGTCACGGAGTATGAGCTCACATTTATTGCCACACGTATAGCAATTTTACTAACTACGAATTTTTCCCGAAAAGAAACAGCAGCATAGAAATGTTAGAAAGTAAACCAATACTCCTTTCTCTTCCGTGTTACGGTTTCACGCTTAGTCACAGCGTACGATTGGATGGTTACTTTCCACCTCCGATCGAGTTCATTACTCCGGCGACTCTGATCCCTTTTGCATCCCAAAACGTTCCCATGTTGAACTCCCAAATCGCACCACAGCGACTCCGTATCTTCTCGGCACAGCGGACGCCGAAAACCCTTCGGCTGCGTTTGAAACACGTTACGCTGACGTTACCTTCCTTCCTCACTTTATCAAACACGGAAGCTATTAAACGCAGAGAAAAACACGGCGCTGCTCACCACGACTTACCGAACTCCTCCTCGCAGACGCTCTGTCGTTCACCTTATAACGGCGACGTGATAAATACTGACAGTGCACCAGATTTTACGGGAAGCTCCAGACACCTGTGATTTAAATCGCTGATTAATACCACGAAACCGTGATACTTCAGACCATGAAAATTTCTATCCGTAACACTCCTCATCATCAGGAGCTTTGGGATTATACAGGAACAGTCAGTCTTGATCAGAGCTGGTCTGTGTGTCTCTAAGAGGTCGCCTGATATACAATACCGTGATATATCGCGATATATTGTCTCCAAATAATCTTCTGCATTAACCTTGAAGTTCTCCAAGTTTCCTCGGACCTACTCACACAGCTAGCTGTCATAACACACAGTACAGTGACCATGACAGATTAGCCAGAGATAAAGGGAAAGGTTCTGGAAATTTCTGCAGCTCTACACTGAGGTTTATTAAGTTATCCAGATCAATAGACAGCTAGTCAGGTAAACCAGTTAGTCAGAATGTACGGGATTAGCTTGCTGTGAGCTAGCAAGAGTTATGCAGAGTTGCTGAGTTATCTAAACCAACTAGTTTAACTTTACATTACAAACTGCTGTGTTTAATAAGTTATAAAAGAGCGTGGTTAGCCAGTAGAGCTTGTTAGTGTTAGAGTTAGAGTTAGAGTTAGAGTTAGCTAGCCGGTCAGTCTCTCCCGTTATTAGCCTCAATGCTACTGAAGCTAACATAGCCTCCTCCGTTGTCTGCTTTACCTTCAGCTCGGCCTCGCAGAAGAAATCTCCTCCTCACGGTCCCATCCCAGTTCTCCCTTCCAGCGAATGTGTTAACCAGTCTGTACTGAAACTCGTTCCTTCTCCTTCGTGTTAATCCGAACCTCACACTTACACTTTCCCCTTGGACCTGACGCTTTGCTATAAACTACATTCCGACTCCCACAACAACAACAATGTCAACCGAGGCACTACGAAATCCGCCCCATCTGAGAAAAACTCAGCATCCCCGAGCAGCCAATCAGAAGCCGAGTTCGCTTAGACTGGCACAAAATCAGACCAATCAGAGCAGGCATGTGCAGCCTACGCGTGCCGTGGTTGGCTCCGAAGATTCTTAAAATGGGCGGGGTTTGGGATTTAATAAACCTATGGCTTTGTGAGTGACAAATTTTTTCCGGGGACCAACTTAGTCATGACGTCATCCGCGATGATTTTTTGGCTTTTCTTGGGGGGGGTGTGTAAATAATCTGTTAAACCAGACACATATCTAAACAAACAAACAAACAAACAAACAAATAAACAAATAAAGAAAGAATTCAGAGATCCTCCCGAGCTACAAGACCCTCCCTTTAGTTATCCTTCACCTCACACTTTTATGTAAAATTGTTTTGTCTTTTTAAATGAACCTTATGTGCTAATGTTTGAAAAAAAAATTAATATGAAATTCATTCAGATATTTTTTCTGAAAAAAAAAAACAATTCTGCAGAACTCCTTCTTGCAACACATGAAACATGTTTATATGAAAATATTTCTGAGGTGTTTGGCAAATTTGGTGCTAATTTCTTGCTTGATGCTGTATGTTCGTTATTCCTGTCAGAAGTTAGCAGTTGTGTCCCGCTCTGACGTCACAGGGTGACACTGTCCGCACCAGCGCAGTCACAGTGCGCAAAAGTTCAGCAAGAAAAATGTAACAGTCACGTTTCGCTGGCTAAATCGTTTAAAAAAAACATGCAACAGCTTCTTTTCCCGCTCACATTTTTCGAGCAACGTTCAGCGCCATGTTAGTGAGAAATGGATTTGAAGCAGGTTACACAACAATTTACATAAATATCATTTACATAAATACCACTCTATTCAATCACTATTTGGCCAAAAATACACACACCCCTGACCATCACACTCACATGTGGTTCTTAAACAAACTGTTGCCACAAAGTCAGAAACACACAATTGTGTAAAATGTCTCTGTATGTTGTAGCATTACAATTTCCTTTCCCTGGAACTAAGAGGCTCAAACCTGTTCCAGCATGACAATGCCCCTGTGCACAAAGCGAGCTCCATGAAGACATGGTGTGTGAAGGTTGGAGTGGAAGAACTCGAGTGTCCTGCACAGAGCCCTGACCTCAACCCCACTGAACACCTTTGGGAAGAACTGGAACTGGAGACTCCTTACCCAACATCAGTGCCTGATCTCACTAATGCTCTTGTAGCTGAATGAACACAAATCCCCACAGCCACGCTCCAACATCTAGTGGAAAGCTTCCCAGAAGAGTGGAGCTTATTATAACAGCAAACACACGGGAATAAATCTGGAATGGATTATAATCGGGGTGCATAAACTTTTAGCCATACAGTGTACATTCTTTATAACCATGGTTCTCAAAGTGGGGTCTGGAATGTATATCCTGACTGTTTTACTTTTGTTTTTTTTATAGAATGTAGATGACAATTTCAATCAATTAGTATCATACTTGTCAATGTTGTTATGCTTATTATTTAATTATGATAGTTATAAGTTGTATCATGTTTGTTTGTATGGTCACTTGAAATGAAACTCAATAACAAACAATGTTCAGGGTTTAATTTAATAACTTCAATCTAACTGCAGTTTACTAAAACCAGGAAGTGATGTTTATATGATACACAGTGAATCAATTGTGCCTCAGAATGAGTGGAAAATTGACTCGAATGTATTAATAGGGTCCATGGAAAGTGTTTTAATCTGGAAGGGGTCCTTGGCTACAAAAAAATTTGAGAACCACTGCTTTCTAGCGTTCCTCATGTGTCCAAAAACCAGGACTGGATTAAAAATCAGTGTATAATAGAAAGATATAAATGAACTAATGCCGTGTTGCACTAAACTCTGAAAAAGCGATAGCTTGGAATTGACATTTCTAACTCCCACATCCAAGCAACAAACATGGGAGAACATTGATGCACTGACAAGAAAACACAAAAGCTTGTGCCGTTTGCTCAGTCTGAGCACCACATCCTCCTGAACTGACGCGTTGACCTTCTCAAAACTCTGCAGTGTTATAGTTAACGAGAGAGTAAAGAAGTGGTGCTTTATTTATGGTTGTTGACACGAGCAGCCATGTTCGTATGACGTCATACGCTGAACTCGGGTTTGAGGATACATTCCTGATAGAAATTCCACAATTCTTTTGATTTTTTCACCAGTCAGAGGTCATAATTTTACTGAAACATTGCATAAGGCAAAAAAAATTATGCTCCAAGCTCACACTGAAGTTTAAAAACCTCTGGCCTGAGTCATAAATGTACGTTCTCCTCTTAGAATGGCTAGTTATAATATATAATTATAATTTTCAAGCTTTTACTCACCAAACTTACAGAAGCAACAAAATCCAAAAGAACTCAGTCAAACTCACATCCCCAAACAAATTTATTGGAAGTGAACAAACCAGTAGCTTTAAAATTAATTCAGGTACAGCTTCATATATTACGGCGTAACCCAAATTAGTTTTAAAGGATCAGTTTCTTCAATTTTTGTACAAAATGTTTACGTAAAACCAAGCAACTGACACTATACAGAAAAAGTATTTTAATATTACAAACACTGCTGTGATCGTCTTCACGTGTTACAGTCTAGAAGCCTTAAATTTCTTCAGTTCTCTCCTTAAACGCTGTACGAAGATAAGAACTGACATGTCAGATTTTTGCGACAGCGTTTCAGGGCCACTGTTAAAAAAATAAAACACAATATCTCAAGAAGAAAGTCTTACCATGTGGAGAAAAAAAGTCATAATGCTACAACAGAATGGTGAACATTGGAGCAATGAAATTTTGTCATTGTATTATGACATTTTTCTTGAAATAATACAACATTTTTCTCATAATAATATCATTTTACTGCACTTTCATTCTCGCAACCATGTATTTTTTATTTATTTTATTTTAACACTGGCCCTAAAACACTATCACAGATTTTTTTTGTTCTGAGAGTGTACAGAGAAAACTCCACAGGCAGCAGCTGGGCAACTTGTGAGATACAGAAACACAGAAAAGCAGTAAAACCTAAAACAACCCAGTACAGAAAGTCACGCGGCCACACAGCCTTCACGTGACAAAGATAAAGGAACGCCAACTGGGAGAAATGTTTATTTCAATTCAGCGCCGTCTTCTGTCTGGACTTCTGCTCCGTCTCCTCCCTCCCCTACGAGACACAGTAAAAAAATAAAAATAATAATCAGGTGTGCTTTACATGTATGAAAACGTACCTGACATGCACAAACATCGTAAAAAAGGCAAAGGACGGACATTAGTACATCATAAATCACACCATGGCAGTTTTAGAGACCAAACAAATTCATCTCATCACAGTGATTAAAGAAACAAAAGCGAAATCTACCATAAACACAGCTGAGGAGCCACGACGTGTTTAGTGAACCATGAGGCTAATGCAAGTTAACAGGCACAAAACTTCCAGCTGAATTACACTTGCTTTTAATCACGTATATGCAAGATGGCTGCCACGCTATCGTTTGGACTCCTCAGAATTATAACGCTACGCCTCCGTGTGTCTCAATACCAACACAATTAATGAGGTTAGTATAGTTTTCCTCTTACAGTCAATATAATTCCTTCTGTTGGGAAATGTTAGGGAAAAAAACTTAAAATATTGTTATACAAAAACATTTAATTGAGTCTGATGTGTTTTGTACTATTCCACATCCGATCTAATTTAATCCGATCCACTCACCTCCTCTTGCTCTTGGGAGGCCCTCGGACGAAGCCCCAGTCCACGCTGATGGCTTGACCCATGAGCTCCTGGCCGTTCAGCCCCTCCATGGCAGCCTGCGCTTCTTTATACGTTTCATATTCTACCAACGCATAACCCTGTGAAAAACAAATCCAAATTAAATATTAAAAAAAAAAAAAAAAAAAAAGTGACAATCCAAAGAGACTGATTTACAGAAGCAGCAGGACTTTATTGACCTTAAATGGCTCTCTGTGTAGAACAAAAGTCAGAGGAAATCAGCTAATCACACAGAGAAGAGTAATGAAGAGTAACAAAGTGCGCTGGAATTTTTCCTCTTGTAAAATACTGCCACTCAGTGGACGTAAAAAATAATCCATTATACTCAGAAAAACCCGACCTCAGACGGAGAAAAGTGCGCTGGAGCGGTCACACACCTCAGGCCACATCCTTCAAACACGCCTGACGTCACAGCAAAATGACGGCGCAGAGAGTCGACAGTAAACCGATTCACATCATTTACTACTTAATAAATCTCGATTTTATTTGATATGTTGTGTTTGTGTCGAATAAGAGTTTTAACAGCTTTGTAACATAATTCTGTTCATTTCAGATGGATTTTTACTCACGTGATTAGACATCTGTGATCATTTTTATGAGCAAAGATGACCAAAGTGGTTGCCCCGTATCTTATACATCATGTCTAACTGCACAGAAATAATTCATGTAGATCTTTTTTATATGTTTATAAAATTCAGAGACAGGCCATAGATACATGATCTAGCTTTGGGCATCCATGTTTTTCTGAGCCGAAGCACCAGGACGCATTTAGATCAGAACTTGGGAAATGCCTGAGCTCAATGGATTCCAGAGAACATTCCTTGGACCGATTATCTGATACAAATCGGTTTGGCGTCCGCTATTAAAATACCTTTTTTAATACCGCGTGTGTCCGGATATGACTCAAACCACAGAAACTTGAAGATATGAATGATCTTTAACCCCCTGTTTGTTTAAGGAACACATAACTAGTGACAGGTTTCCTAAAACTCATCACAGCAAAACAAATAAAAAAACATTAAAATAACTTAAAACCTTTAGCTTTCTGTTTATACGGAACATTATTTTATGAAATATCTGTCACCTCTGAACACACAATTCCACTGTGAGAACACATCTGATCGGAAGTGTTTAAAATTAACTAAATATATATTTTTAAAAAATCCTTTCAGACAAACAGAAACATGACAGATATTAAAATATTGTAAACATACTGTCCACAGTTGCTTTTTCTCAAGCTCAATCTTCAAAACCAAAAACTCCAAGAGACAAACTCAGACTAGTTTTAACGTAACGTAAACGCTGGATAAAGTGCTAGCAAGACTACACTACTTCCACAATAATGATTTAAAAATAAATAAATGGTGAACTGTCCAGGTCCAGCTGTGGCATTACTGAAAATTACACATCAGGTTTTGTAATAATCACTGAAACCTTGACCAAGACCATTTTCCTCTTCCACAGAATAATAAATTATTACTTCACCTCATCTCACTGACAAACTGGTGTTGCATGGTCTCCATTTGCATCCTGAAACCTGATTGGTTCTTATATTTTATGATGCAATAACACTAACGCATACAGCACATTGTCAGTTGTTACTTAAAATAATAATAAAAAATAAATAAAAACAACCCAGTTTAGATTGAGTTAAAGTTTAAAAACTCGACTAATGTGTATACATCACAAATCGTGAGTGGAGGTGGACTTGCCTTGAGGTAACCCGTCCTTCTGTCCAAATTGAGGTGCAGATTTTTGATCTCGCCGAACTCTGCAAATTTGTCGTGGATGTCTTCTTCCGTCGCCTCTTCGTGAACGCCGGTCACAAACAGGATCCAGCCCTCGACAGCTGCAAACACACAGCAGCCGGAGTTAAAGGCTGTTCTAAAACAATACCTAGTGTAGCGGGCTGGGAAATGTTTTCACAGGAAGCGTCTGGAGCCAGGGTTGGATGTAGGAACGGTCGATGCTTTAACTCCTCGTCTCATCACACAAACACAAACGAAAACACAGTAAACTCACATCTCTGTGGTCCAGGCTCATCGCCGTCCTGCTCCACTGTGTCGTAATCTTCTCTAACCCGAGACCTCGCACCTTCATCTGTACAGAAAACACAAACAATATCATTACACATCACAACAAAACACACACACACATTCATGTTAAACGAATAAGGCAATGTGTTAATGTGAGATTCTGAAATTTTAAAGTTTACCAGATCCAAATCCACGTCCCTTCCTCTTCTTGGCTTTTTCTTTCAGCTTGTGAATGCTTTCTGTAAAAGAAGTAAAAGAAAATTACAACATAAAGAAATAATCTGGCTTTTAGAGTCACACCAGAGAACATTGTTGCACTGTTTCAGTAAAATCAGCATGGAAATGAATGAGCCTTAATTTAAAACAAATCAAGATAAAAATCATAGATAAAATCAAAGCTCAAATGGCTCCCTACTCTCTGTATAAGCGCACTAGAGTGTGTAGAAAATAACATCCTATCTAGTGCACTACGCTGAAACACAGAGAGATTTGGGATCCGGCTAACAAGAAAGCTACTACAATTGAAACAACAACGCACGCGAATTGTTTCTTTAACAACTTATAAAACCATACATGTAAAATCTACAAATTAAAAAAAAAATCACCAGATAACTCGTCTATTTAAACTTAAACCTGATAAATTTGATAACTACTCAGCTAACGCAACCATCAATAGCATTCTGCCAGCGGGAATGTTTGAATTAGCCAGCTAGCATAGCTAGCATTGCTAGCATAGCTAACAGTGAAGCCAGGCGGACAAGGCCCGACCCTAAACATAGAAAACATTTTACACTACAAATCCCTAAACAACGTATACGCTTTTTTGGCTGCGTAAAAGAAACTTAAGTTACAGTTCATCACAAAATCCACTGTACCGTCGCCATCTTCGTCCATAGGAAAATCCTCGCCTCCCGCTTCGTGAAGATCTAGCACGTCCGCCATGATGCCTGTCCGTGTGAGAAGACTAGCGCATGCGCAATAAGCACTTCCGGTTTAGCGTAGCAACCGAATAAAATGGAAATGCGGCAAAATGGCCGCCTAGCGTCTTTCTGGCGCAATTGCAGTTTGCTGAACATTTCACAATAAATAAATCAATCAAGAAATAAAATCTGTGTAGCATGTGAAAATGTTTAATATGTTTTAAATGAACACAAAATAAATTAACTACACCTATATCTATAAGCGTACTTAATGTAAATGTTAGACTAAATATTACCAATATTAGCTAGTCTTGCTAGCCGGCTAGATTGCTAGTAAGCTAGCAAAAACAAAACAAAACACACAAAAAAAATGGTTATCTTCGAATAATTTGCATATCAATCTAATAAGCTTATATAAAACAGTCCCTAAATCAACTTTAATACAACTGTACTGAGAAAGTCTTTTTTGTTAATGGAAAATATGAATTTAGGACTGTTCTAATGATCTTGACTCAAACAGTCGAATGTTCAGAATGAGAGGTACAAAAATCATTTTTACACAAGGCTTCTTCATTGTTCTTAAATGAGTAACATGGTTGTTTTTATTTTTATTTTTATTTTAATTTTTAATTTTTTATTTTTTATTAGCATAGAATTAGCAAATACACAACATGTTGTTAAGTAGCATCCATCCATGCTAATGGCATGAGGATATTAAGAACTTTATAATGATTTACTTAAAATGTTTTTTAATTTAATAATTTACTTTCAATCTATAATTTCTGTAACAGGGCTGTACATTCAAAGTGAACTCATCAATATTACTGAAAATAAAGAAAAAAGAATGAGAGAACTAGTTTTTCTTCTTCTCGTGATCTTTAGGAAATTCAGGTGAAGTAACTTCATGTTGAACATGTGACTTCATGTGGAAAAAATATTACAAATATTTCATAGAGGTTAATGTATTGAGGGTACAGAGCTGAGTGAATGAAATAAAATGTACATCTTTCATAACCTATAATGGACGACTCGTGGAAAAGGATGTTTCAAGGCTGAGAAGTTAAATGGATTCACATATTAATGCATAAATAATACTACTTAAATGTATTTCAGTGATTATATTTCAAGGTAGAGTGTAGTTATAGTGGGTTGATTTATTTCTTAATGTTTTAAGTGATTTATCTGAAGCATACACATAGGTTGTTGTGAAAGACGCTTTATCTGTGGTTAAATGTGTCTTTTATGTTCATTTTGTGAACGTAATAGCAGTGGGACAAAAATAGCACCCTGACCATGAATCCCACCCACAACTTTAAATTCAAATTATTCTGAAATTACGTGTATGTGTATGTCAGATGTTGGTAATTTAGCCTTTTAAAATGAAAGAAGTAAGTTTGCATGCATGTATAGCAGGTCTCAGATCAGCCCTTCTGCTCACAGCTCAGTCTCTGATGAGCTCACTCTCAGCGTTTCTAAGCTCAGCTGTTAAGTAAATCTTAGCTGGAGCACTTCTGGCCTCATGCTGTGAAGTGAAGTGCTCAAATGGTGCAGAAGATGGGTGGTCATTTTATAAAATGGTCCGTCTCCCGGGGGGCTGATCGACTGCGCCATTGAACTCGGGTGTGCTCCATCTACGCCTCTGGACAGGCCCGAGTGCTGTTTTTTAAACGAGATATCGGTCCATTCTCCAAACCAGTATGGGGTCTCTGACATGACAGAAAACGACAAAAGAAAAACAGTGCCTCCTCCATCCCCATGCTAGCCTGGCCCTCCAATATTTTCAGAGCATCGTATCATAATATGGCAGTGTAACTACCACTTTGAGCACTTTTTCTGCCATAACCATAGGCTGCAATCATTTTGAGACGAGTAGTCCTGACAAATCCAGCACAGAAAAGCAGAAATGACTGCAATTCTTTGCCCCCATTACTGTATGGCCACTTCAGCTGAAGTTACCTACTGATTGTGCATGAAAAATGTCCTCCAAGACAAGTCTAATCATCGCTCAGAGAGCTACATTATTAGCACAGTGTTAAAAAACATATAGAATCAGAAACATATAGAATCAGTATGTAGTCACAGGATTTTTTTATTTAACTGATGAACTGAATATACTTCAGGAGAATTTTCATCAGCATGGAACTCTACCTCGACTTTGTAGATAAAGCCAATCACTGAGAGATAGAGCGAGACGACTTGGGTCAGACTTTGACCTAATGGACGTTTAGCTAACATGTAAAACTTGTGAACTCATTGTGTTCCACTGGAGCAGCAGAAATCATATCACTGACATTCCACCCAATACTCCATCAGCAGCATGATGTGGACATGAATTATAGTTAATTTTTAGGAAGGCAAAATTTTCATGAACAATTAAATGTACTCATTTCTTCCCTCTTATCCCGAATAGCTTATTCACAATGTTGTGAAAGGTGTTGGAAATCTGCTTCTAAATTTCTCACATGTAATGTAGAAGCAACATGGAAAAGAAGCCAACCTTGCCCAAAATATTGGTAATACATTTCCATATTTAGAGCTCTAATTTTTCCTAGCTGGTCTTTGATCTTGATTTCCTGTCAAATCGTGTTTGATTTGTATGGGCACACGAACAAATGTTATATTAAACATGAACTCCTATATGTTATAGGAGTATAACGTATATCACTATATGTATATCACTAATGGTTGTTTTTTCATAAATGGCATTGTCATGTGTAAACACTTGATTTCATGATTTAAAAATGATAAAGTGAAAGAGAGAGACAGAGAGAGAAAGAGGGTGGGGGGTTCAGATAGTTGAACTTTGACTCGATCACCTCAGTGTCAAGTAAAGCCTCAAGGTTCGGCAGCCAACACAGCATTTACACACTTCATCAGGCTGATGTCGTCAACCCGTTATCATCCTTTGACCTCTGGAGCTGCTATAAAAAGGTCTGGCTCCTGAAAGAACGCACCATCAGGTCCTAGACATTCAGGAGTGAAGGTAAGAAGTCATTTTGCATTCTTATGGACATATTTAGATTGAATTTTACTTCAGAATTTCATCCATATTCTCTGTATTTACACTAGTAACCACAGGTTTATATCCTAGGCAAACCTTGCTCAGTCTGCAGCCATGAAGTTCTCCCTCATCGCCGCCCTCGTCATCGCGCTGGCCATCAGTGAGATTTTTATGCTTTTTTAAAATACAAAAAAAAAAATAACTCAAAACAAAACAGTATTACAACAGTCGTGTAGCTTTAATCAGACAGTAAAAGAATGATTTTGTTTTGTTTTTAAACAGGCTCCCAAGCTGCCAGCCTGGTCAAGAGAGAAAGTCCTGAAATGCCTCCTGAGGTTGAAAAGATCGCCAGTTACTTCCAGGACCTCGTCCAAAACCTTAAAGCCCTCGAGGCCCCTGAGCTGGCCAACAAGGCCAAGTGAGTTTCACATCAGCTCTTTACGATATTGATGATATTTCACTGATGTGAGTTCTCTATACGGTTTAATATTTGTGAGATATGTGAGAGTGAAATGAAATATTATATAAATACAAGTGTGTGGTGGCCTGGGAATACCCTTCACATGGTGAAAATGCTGATATTTTATTTTATATATACTTTTCCTGAAGCAAAACATGTTCCTTTTTTGCATGGGTAAAATTCTTGTTAAAAGAAAAGTGAAAAATTAAGAAAATTACATTTGAAGTAATCACCTTTGATAAGCATTATCCATATCAGTCTCTCTAGTCCTATCACTTGTAGTGAATTTCAGTCACGGCATTTAAATACAAGTCTTATCTCCTTTACGTTTACACTGGTGCGTAAATAATGCCTGATTCACTCAGTGAGTTATGTTCATTTGGCTAAATTTCCCATTAAAAAAAAACCCAAACAACTCTGTATGCGACAGAGTGTACATATCACAGATAATTTGACATCTGATATTTTTATACTGTTTACAAACTGAATCTGTTACTGTCATGTCTGTTTGGCTATGGCACATTACCAACAACTTGATCACAGCGTGACATTCACTGCGTTAGAAAAAACACACTGAGATAGCAAGCTAGCAATTAAAACTTGTTTTTACTGCTGTGTGTTTTTTAAAACCAGCTTCTTATTTACCTCACATGATCTCTGCAGAGGTCCAGGCAAGATTATGAAGTAAATAAAACCATTTCTAACGTCACTGTATGCGTGTGTGTTTGTTCAGGGCTTACATGGAGGAGAGCAGAGCCCAGCTCCAGCCCGTGGTTGAGAAGCTCCAGGAGCAGCTGAAGCCCCTCTCCAGCAACATCGAGGAGCAGATCGAGCCTCTGGCCGCCTCCGTCCGCGCTCAGATCGCCCCCTACACCAACCTGATGCAGAGCCAGATCGAGGACATGCTCAGGTTCGTGGTTGATCAGACCAAGGCCATCCTGCCCCCTCAGTAAAAAACAAACAAAACACTGAAAAAAGCCTGATGGGAAATCACCACCGCCCTGTGACTGACATCACTCACTTATCTGAAGCAATAAAGGGGTTGAAAGGCTTTACATTTGTGTTGACTCTTTATTATTACTGTCTATTCGCATGTTTGTGTGTTTATCAGCTAGGTTGTGTTAGTTTAAAGGAAAACTCTAACCTTTTTTTAAACCCTAACCACTGCATGTATAGTGTGTGTGTGTGTGTGTGTGTGATTATATTTCAAACTGTTGCTTTTCACTAAAAAAGAACAGAAAACATATTTAACACTAACTAAACTTACTTATAATGGGAATCTAAAAGCAACTGAAATTTACACCCTTTTTTTTTTTTTTTACACACGTTATGTTTCATGTTTTTTCTTTTCACATAAAATTCTTTCACATAATTAATTTATTTTCACGTTAATTTTTCACTGATTCATTTTCTCATATGAATCCTCCCCCATGTTTCATTTATTTCCGCCCGATGTGTCACATGACTCATCTGTTTTTCATGTATGTGATTTTTTTGTCTCCATGATACATTTATTTCACATGTGAATTTTTTCTCCACTTGATTCATTTATTTTTCACATGATGTTTTTATTGATTCATTTTTCACATGTAATTCCCTCAGACATGATTCTTTTTTTTCATGTGATTTGTTTTACTACATGATTCATTTTTCATGTGCTGTTTCTCAGATGATTCATCTATTTTTCACATGATTCTTTTTCACTGATTCATTTTCACGTCTTTTTTCCCCCAAATTAATTTTTTTTCACTGACTCGTTTTTCATATGTAAGGCAACAAACCCCCCATTATTCATTTTATTTTCATGTCATTTTTTTCTCCACATGATTAACTTTTCAGGTGATGTCTCTCACATGATTAATCTATTTTTCACATGATTTTTTCAACATGATTCATTTCATTTCTCCTGTGACTTTTTCACTGATTCAAAATTCACTTAATTTTTCATGTGATTTTTCCCCCACATGATTCTTTTTCACTATATTGAACTAATTTTTAATATTTTTTAAAGAGAGAGAGAGAGAGGGAGATAGAAAATATATGTATGTGTGTGTATATATACACATATATATATTCATACATTTACAAATGCAAAGTTATATGAAGTACAAAAGACACAGAACGGTAGTATAGAAGGGAAAGCATTTTATTTTTTATGTGACTCTATACTGTGTGCAGACATTAAAATATGATACAGAGTTTTATTCTTGCACGTACACAAAGGATAGAAAGAAACACACACATAACAAAGAGTTATAATGTAATAAACATAAGAATATTATACACCATACCACCCGTCTGCGACCCCACGCCCACTCACATCATGAAACGTGTATTATACTGATTTCCTGAATCACTTGGACAATGTCAGAGTCAGACAGTCCGATCTGTACATACGTGAACAAGACATTTCTTACAAATCAGGGAAAAGTCCTGTAACCATAACTGAGGGAAATATTACACAGCATATGGAACACAGAGGGAACTTGGAGTGTAAATGAAATTATGATCATAATTCTCAGAAGATCCCAATAACCTTACAGACTAGAAGTAACCAATAAACCGAAAATGCTGAAAGAAAAAAAAAACTGAGAAGAGCTGCAAAGACATAAATCTGGTAATGCATGTGTATTACTGTAGACCTTGACTTTTCACTCTTTATGTTTATAGCTAGTTTAAGTTTAAGGTTACTCAGGAGTGAAATAAACTGTGTGAAATTAAGCTAAAAGGACATTTTCAGAAAACAAACAAACAAACAAACAAACAAACAAACAAACAAAAAAACGAGGACCAGAATGTACCTTTCCTTGGGGTGGTTCCTTCAAGCAAAAACCTTTTGTACCTTTAATGTGTATCTTTACTTTACTCTAAGAGGTAATTATGTCCAACTTTGTACCTTAAATCTGTTTTAAAGGTCACCATATCTACATTTCCAAGTGAAAGACGCATATTAAAAGTACAAAAGATAAAGGTACCATCCCACCAACAAGGAAAGGTACACTTTGGTACCCGTTTTCCCTTAGAGTTTATGGAACAGATCTGATGAATATCTGACAAAAGAAAAATCAAATATATAGTAATGTCTGTTTTGATAACACTAGAGGTTGGTGCAAACCCAAATGGTGCACTGCTCCCTCTATAAGTGCACTACATATAGAGATAGGGTTTCTTTGAGTGTTTTTTTTCTCTAGTAATTGCAATGAAAAACAGCCAGATGTTGGCTAAATCCCAAACAGCTCCTTATAAAAAAAGGCACATTTTATTTTCAGAGGTAAAAAAAAATGGGAATTTAGCTAGAACTGTGGGTTCTTAATCTTAATTAAGTAACTTAGCAGACTTTCTAAGATTCTGCTTTTTACTCAAGTTGTTATGCTGATAATATAATTCAGTAATTAAAATGATTTTTTTAAATTAAATTAGAAAATAATGCAAAATAGGAGCATTTTCCACTAGCCTCCTGTAGTAGGCAAATATGTACCATCATGTTCTTGGACTCATGATTCCACCAAAAGAACAGTTTGTAACATAGCAACATTTTGCTGAGTTTTATTATAGCAAATTACAGTTAGACTCAAGCTGCTGTGATTTATGCTTCTTTTTAAGTCACTGAGCTTTAGATTAAACCAATTTAATTCAATTAGTTTTCTCATTTTGATAGCAGTTGATCATGACCTTGAGGCGGAAGGTGGCTGTGACTCAGTGACCCCTGAGTACGACCCCCAGCGTCACCTTTAAGAGCCATGTGTTTAATGAGACTGGCAGGTTTTCAGAGCAATGCTTTAAAATAGAGGAGCCATTTTAAGTCCCAAGAACCTTTTAGTGGCCTTAACTTTACCTATTTTATTAGCATTATAATAAAACATCATTTTTACATCAAAGAACCTCGTAATCTAAATAGTGGAATTCTTCAGTTTTCTGGCAACAAAGCAGAAAGTCCTTTGGACCAAAACTGGAGTGTTTATGGCAGGATAAAACTGGGCAGCATTATTTTTAAGACTGTTTTTCTTCAAAGTAAGTTCACTACATACGCTATGCAGTATTATCTTTTTGCATCTTAACATTATATTGCCGAAAGTATGTACACCCCGACCATCACACCCATATGTTCTTCTTCTTCCACAAACTGTTGGAACTTGCCACAAAGTTGGAAGCACACAATTGTATAGAATGTCTTTGTGTGCTGTAGCATTACAATTTCTCTTCACTGGAACTAAGAGGCTCAAACCTGTTCCAGCATGACAATGCCCCTGTGCACAAAGCCAGCTCCATGAAGACATGGTGTGTGAAGGTTGGAGTGGAAGAACTCGAGTGTCCTGCACAGAGCCCTGACTGGAACTGGAGCCTCGTCAATCAGCATCAGTCTCTGACCTCACTAATGCTCCTGTAGCTGAATGAACACAAATCCCCACAGCCACGCTCCAACATCTAGTGGAAAGCTTCCCAGAAGAGTGGAGCTTATTATTATAACAGCAAACACAGGGGAATAAATCTGGAATGGGATGTTCAGCAAGAACATATGGGTGTGATGGTCAGGGGTACACAAACTTTTGGCCATGTGGTTTATGTAGCACATTGTTTTCTGATTATTTTTCATGCTGCTTTCCAGCCTTCTCTTTTCTGACACCATTATTTTTAAGACTGCTTTATTCCCCAGACTAAATTCACAACGTTGTATGAAATATAGAGTTTTTAATCCAATGGGACTCTTCTTTTCTGAAGACTAAGTTCACTAGTGTATGAAATATTAGCTTTGTATTTTCCTCATGCTGCTTTCCCGCCTTCGCTTCCAGCTGAAGAGTGCGAGCCTCATCCTCGAGAATGGAAAAAAAACCTTTCTGACATTTTTAAGACAGTTTCTTTAGCCTAAGCTCGCTACATAATTATGAAATATTAGTTTTGTATGCGTGTATTTCTGATTTTCTGATTAGTTTTTCTCATTTTCTGAATGAGTGTGAGGAAATTACCTCACGCTGCTTTCCCGCCTTTATGTCCAGTGGAGGAGCTCGCGCCTCACCCCCGAGCACTCAGTGATACTCGTGCGCCCTCTCATCACGTGACTAGAAGTAAAAAGCCATCATGAACAAATCTGAACAAAATCTGCACTCTTTGTTTTACTCACCGACCCATGCCACTGGGCCCACTTCCCTTTTTGCTTTCTAGATTGCCTTCTTCAATACTATTTCAAGCGCCCTTGAAATAATCACACTTCTCCCCTTTTTTTACACCTCCAGAAATGACCTTCTTGAATTGTCAAGAATTCTGAAAGAATATAGTCGAAATACGGCTTAAAAACTCTGACACGCTAGTCATGGTATGCTAATTGCACTTATGAAATTAGCATAGGAGACGCCATATTGCTTAACTTCACTCATCCTGATGCATTCTTTAAGATAGAATTTTGCCTAATAAAGCTGAAAATTTTAAAATAAAGGATACTAACAGGATGTTTTATTAATTGATGAAAACTCAGTTGTCAGTTGTTCATTCAGCCAGCAGGGGGCAGCATATGCTCTCAGAAAAGGGTACTGTAGTGCACCTTTAAAGCTTTACTAAATTAATTAGGGTCAGTTTATGTACCTTAAACCATTTTAAAGATGTACTATAGCCACAGTTTCATCTAAGATATTAAACTAAAAAATATTCACATTACAAAACATGTACCCTCAGTGGTGCCACCCAAGCGGCATGGAAAGGTACGCTTTAGCCCTATTTTTTTCTCTTCATCGGGTTCAGGTTGTGCGGTAAAGCCGGTGGTCCCAGGGCAATAAGGGAGACTAGGACTTGTTGTCTGCATTAACAACACCAACAACAAAATCACTAGTCTTCCACACCGCCATGCTGAGCACGAAATATCTCTGAAATATTCTTTAAAAGAAAATCTGGACTCATATCAGATCTTACAGGAGTAAAGCTCTGCACTGGATCACTTCATGTAGAATACAGCAAGAATTTGTTACATTTCTTTGGTGGTTAATTTTCCATTCAAACTTTAGTATGTTTAGTAAAATGTATGTAAGCGTATGTATCTATGAATGAAGTATTTACTTTTATTTATTTATTTATTTATTTGGATTTACAAGCCATTTACAAAGGTTAAAGCTGAAGTTAAAATGATCTACAGTCATTTTTAAAGGGAAAGTCTAATTCAGTATGGTAATGCCCTCTCAGAAATAAAAGTACCAAACTGCACCTCTTCTTCTTGTCACTCATGTGGTACCATGAAGGGCACATGTTCTGTATCTTTAATATGTATCTTATACATGGGAAGGTGCATGTAGTGGACCTTTAATTATCTAAAGCTTTAAAAGAATAAGAGTGGTCCTTAAGGTCCAATATTTACCTTCGATTATTTTAGAGGTATAAAAATACAAATGAAAGATCCACAAAAGATAGAAAATGATCTTAACCACCACAGTAAAGAGGAGGATTACAGACTGGAATCTTTATTTCTGAGAGTATATGAAAAGAATATGTCATTATTAAGAATCCTAATGATTTTTATAATTAACTGTCCACGAGTTTCCACTAGTCAGGGAATATTAGGTTCAGCGATACAGCATGCTTAGAGAATCTGTAAGAATTTATAACCTGTAAGACTAGTTACTAAAGCTGGCATGAGCACGTGGTAGAAAGGTCTAATTCATAACTAAAGTATAACTCTGCGAAAAATAGTACTAAACTGTACTTTTCCTTCTCACTGGAGAGGTACCATCAAGGACACATCTTTAATATCTCTAATGCGTATCTTTCACCTGGAAATGTGGAAATAATGTACTGTTTAAAAATGATTTAGGTCTGAAATTGGACCATAATTACCTTTTAGAGTAAAGCCTTAACAGTAAACTACATGCGCCTTTCTAGGTTAAAGTGCAGAAGGTTGACAGTTCCCCTCCAGCAACACGGAAAAGTTCCGCTGAGTACCTTTTTTTTTGTGAGAGTGACACAATCACTGCGGAAAAAAAGACCACAAAGTGTTCTCTTAGATATCATCTGAAAAGGTGGGGTTTTGGAAATGAAGCCATGACTGTTTTGTGCCTCATTTTTAGAACTTTTTGTTGCCATCGTTAAAGAATCACTCAATTCTTGAACTCTTAGGCGAGGAGACGAGGAGAGTACGCTTAATACTGAGCGACCTTCTTCATGTGCGAAATCTCGCACATATCTGAATCGGACTGAGCATTTCCCTTTCGTCCACTTTGTGCTGAAATTAGAAGCATCGAAGTCATGCTGAACTTCTGGGCTGTACGGAGGGTTACGGCTAAAAAATTTAGTCAATTTCGGTTTCAGTATGCAAATTCCAAATAATTTGCATATCTTATGCATCCTGATGTCATAACGTTCCTACAAGGACTAACGGGATGATGCATGGACACTGTTGCATCACTTCCAGTGCGGCAGTTCACAGTGCTCAAGATCTCTCATACACCCGGCATCTCATAAATAAAACTACATTAATGCTGTATTGTGTAGTTAATACAAGTAACACGTGCAACATTTATCAGTATTTTCTTTTTTTAATTGTAACATTAAATAAAATGGTACTCACCATGTCTGGTCAGTCAGAAACAACAATTTGGAGGCAAAAAAAGACAATCAAGATGACTAAAAGAAACCATTCATAATAGTTTTTTAAAAAAAAAAAAAAAAAAAAAGAAAGAAAGAAAGAAAGGAAGAAAGAAAAGTTGGAATAAATCTTCGCTTCCTAAAGCTGGCACATGAAGTGAATTCTTCAGAAAACGGCCTTGTTGGCGAGACGATGCCTGCGTCTCTCTGACCAGCGGTTGCACGCTGACAGATGTTTCGTGGGCATGGGTTATGGTTTTTACACAAAGCTGACAGACAGACAACCCCCTGCACACAGGTGCTATTCAAGATATGGTGTAAAAGAAATGACGTCACTGAGATTTTGAGTTGAAAAACGTTTTTTTTTTTCTCCCAGCACATGAGTCCACCCTCAACATCCACCTCCACCTCCAGCGCCACTAACAAATCTCCTCCAACAATTCATCACACATCTCCTCCACTCTGATTACCTATGGATTCATTTCTTTATGAATGCGATGAGGAATTTCAGAAACATGTCTCATATACAGTTTTATTCCAGTAAATGTTTTCTGCATGTTCTTTTCACTGGAGGCCGTAATCAACACTCCATAAAACCAGCCTGTTGAATTAGAGAATAAAACACAGATATGGATGAAGTTGGAGGCACGGAGCGCTTTCACCCCGGCAACAGTGGAGTGCTGGCCTTGGTGATAGTTGCTAGGCAATCGGAGGAAATACAATGGCCTCCTTAGAAACCAAAGGGCCTTAAGTGGGCTAAAAGAAGCCGCAGCACCAGGCAAAATAATGCCCAAGCACCAAACTGGAAGCAGTCGTTATGCTGGAAGACAATCAGCTAATGAAGATATCAAGATATGACCTGATAATGTAGGGAAAAACTATTTTCCGCTCTTAAACTAGATTTGTTTCGGCTTAACCCACGCTATCTGCTTTTTTAAATTAACCCTTTCATGCGTAGTGTCCACACTTTCTGTACATCTATTTTTAGGAGAAATGGCCTGTAAGATATAAATCACCTCTCTGTAATTGAACATAAACCATTATCCTGATTTCTGTCGTTCTTTAGTTTATTTCCCATTCTCAGTGCTGCGTGTCTCTGATATCTCTCCCAAACTTTCTAAACAAAAGCCTAAATCAAGTCCAAATATCTGTAATTCTGTTTTGCAGATAGACTCTAATGAACGCTGTAGCTGTTTAAATCAAACAAATCAGCTGCATCGTGCAACAGTCCTAACCTGCATACACTTTATACATACCAATAATAACGCTATATTTTCTAATTCTGGTCCTGAAATGTACCAATTTTAGACATGAATGTTAATAAATTAATTAAACATGTTTATGTTTATGAACACAATGGATTTCTTTTAATCAGATACAACATTCTTACCTCTTTTTAACTGATGTCCTTGATGCCTTATATTTCTACACAAAATAAATATTTTATTTAAATGATCTTTTGAAAAAGTCATACAATTTTCAGTCAAAAAAAAAAACATCTAAATGATCTGCATATGCTTTAAATACTTTTAAAAAAAATATAATTAGCCTTATGCCTTTACACCAGACATGGGATTACTCTCAGTTAAAATGCGTTTAGTTTTTGTCCTGTTTTTTTGTAATGCTCTTATTTTGGTACTAAAATGATCCCAAGCATTTTGTTGTCCCATGACAGGACTCTAAAGTGTAGGATGTCGTTTGTGTTCTGAGTGAAATCAGTAAAAATTCTGAATTAATTTTTGTTCATTTGTATTGATCTTTTTTAAAAGTGATTTTTATACAGTCACTTAACACACATGAAACTACAGCAGTCTTCCAAAATAGTCCGATCTGTGCTGAAAAAACAATTTTATATATATATATGTATAAAAATCTGAAACAGTGTATATCTTAGTATATCTTTTTTGCTTAATAGATTATATCTTTTTGCTTAATAATGTGGGAATCGTCTTGTCTAAGTGATCCGAGACTTAACAGGAAACAAACAAATCATGATTGCAAAAACACTCATAGATAAATAGTTTAATATTAACAACATTTATTTTTATTATTATTTTTTTTTATAAATCTGTAACCTGGCATGCTTTTTTATTTATATTGAGCATATTTATTTTTATATAAATTATATACATTTACTACAATTTGTTTTAAACTGGCAGGATTTTATTGACTTTTTACAGATGATTTGTACAGTAACCTCTCACACTCTTCAGCCACACAACCCTATCCATGATTTCTAAAGACTGTTAAACCTAGGGATCAAAAAATGGACAATAAAAGGCATCTGAGAGTTCATAAATACACAAAATACACTCGTAGAAAAGCAGGTGTCTTGTTTAAAAGATGAAGGTATGCATGCATCTTATTAAGTAACTCCAGTTTACGTCTATACTTTTTATTTTCTTCAGCATTAAACACCTGAATTAAATCAACTTTATGTTCATTTTAAGGCAAAACAAATATAAAGATGAGGCACAAGCTAGCTCTTCTTCCTGTCTTTCTATTCCATTCAAATTCATTCAGTTGTCCATTAACTCACTTTTTTTTCTTATTCTAAACTTTTTAAAATTAATTACAGCAAATACAGACATGCTAGCAAGAGCACATTTATTTTAAAAGCCCAGGGTCGTGTGTGTAGGCGAGCTGCAAGACGAATAAAAGGCTACTTACTCAGCGTATGTGTGTTTCTCTCTAATCAGATTCAGGCCATGCTCAGACACAGAGTGCGAAAGTTTGTGTACCCCAACTCTCACAGAAGAAGGCTACTAAGCTGCACCTTTCTGTGCCACTGTCATGTTTCGTACCTGTAGTGTGTATCTTTTACCTGGAAAGATAAGTAAAGGTATATCAGCAGCCGTTAAGGTGTAATTTTCTATCAGAAATCATTTTAAAGGTGCGCTTTACGCATTCACACTATGCAGGAACAGAAGATTTACTCTTCATGGTATCAGGGAAAGGTAGGGTTTAATACCTGTTTCCTGTGAGTGTAGGTCAAAATGAGGAAGACAAATTTATAGCAATGAAATGTTTCATTTCACAGATATTCCACAACAAACTAGTCAAAAAGATATCAGTTCTGAAACTTGCGTCTTCCTTTTATAGCTTGTGCATCCAACCACTCACACAACCAAAGGGTACTAACTGTACCTTTGCTTGTCACTGGTGTGGTTCCATCAAGCCTACATCTTTTGCCTATAAAGTCTTAATCTACAAGCTAATAAAAGGTACATCCGTGGTCCTTAGGGTGCAATGGTGTACCTTAAATCATTTTTAAAGGTACACTACATTCACATTACCTTATAAAATACACACTCAGGGTGCAGAAGGGGTACCTTCAAGAACTTCCAAGAACTTTATTGTCATCCTTGTACATGGATGCTGCAGTAGGAACTAAAAAATAAAAAGAAGACGGTGTAAAAGATTGTGCAGAATGGAAGAAGATAATAATATGGCACAAAAACAGGAAGTATTAATGGTACCAGTTTAATGTCAGAGGTTCAGTTCAGGACCCTTTTTCCTGAGAGTGCAGGATACACTAACATCTCACTGGAACTGTACACTTATTGTAAATAAACTGTAAAACAGGTGGATGTTTGTCATGCAGAAACCATGCACTCAGCTGAGTCTGTGCTGAGCCAAGAGTCAAACAGCAAAAATTAAAAACGTGAAAGTTGAAATAAATTTCACCTCATTTTTAATGTTAAACAAACCTGTTGATATTAATAAGCTTAACTATTGATCATATTTAGAGGAAGGTAGTCAGAGTGCACTGGTCCAGCTGCAGTCATTTTTCTCCCTTCTTTCTTTTTTTCCTGCTTTATTTTAACCAAAGTCATTTAACTCATTTTCCGTCGACGTGCTCGAGCGCGCGTTGGGCAATTAGCGTGCCATTCTTTCATTAAGACGAGGTCAGCCCATTAACGACCCTTAAAGAATCAGAAGCAGAAGAAGAAAAAAAGACGCAGGAGCGCGAGAGAAAGGCAGCGCGCGAGTCTTTGACGCGCCTCCCGGTGAGATCCGCGCGCGCGAGGACGGCGGCGGCGAAAATGCAAATTGCACTAAATTGCTCCTCGCGCAGGTGCGCGCGCTCCGGCCGCCGAAGTGGCGCCGCGAGCCTTTTGTGCCGCTGAGTGACGGGTTTCTGCGGCTCCGAATAGGAGGCGAATTAGCGCGCGCTCCGGTTAAAAAGCCCACCATCACCACCACCATCACCGGCAAGCTGCCGGTTAAAGGATGTGGTTTCTTTTGTGCGCGCGAGCGGAAAAGCAGAGCGCAGCGGGAAACGGCATTTTGTTCACGAATAAAGTAGGCCATATTAATTGAAAGCAATTTTTTTTTTTTTGGATAATGACTTTTTTTATATCGTTTTCTGTTTTCAGTTGTGCGCGTTTAATTACATTCCCCACACGACTCCATTTGCTGAATTGTGGCCTCTTCACAACTCCACGCGTTTTAAATTCCCTTGAGATAATAATGACCTCTTCTGAGTGAGCACACTCAGAACACACTTTCACAGACAGAAGCTGAAGTCCCCGTGTAGCTGCTCACCGCCCCATTTCACCCCACAGCGGTATTATTACACCTAGTGGTCAAAAATGGGAACTGCAACAAGCACTAGTAGAGGCCCTGTGAGGCGGGAATCACGCTGCCCCGTGCTCCGGGGAGGAGAAGCAGACAGGACGGATAATCACCCAGGTTTACGGTTTTTATGCAAAGTTGAGCCAGTTTAAAATACTAGATGAAAAATTGAAAAATTATCCGAATTAATTGAATAAATTCTAATCTAAATCTAATGCACTTTGCAAACAAAGGCCAAGTGTAAGTGCAGACGGTGTGTCTATGCTGCACAGAACCATTTCTGCTGTTAGATATACTGCAAAGATTGAGAGAAGGAAAGGGGGATAATGGAGAGGATAATGTCCGTACATCAGAAATAGACTCTCAACTTCATATTATTTGAGGCTATGTTGTTATTAACGTCATCCTGCCTCACCAAAAAAATCTATGGTCACGAGCTGCTGCTGGGATGAAGTAAGAGGTAGAGGATGAGGAAAGAGGTGGAGGATGAGGGAAGAGGTAGAGGATGAGGAAAGAGGTAGAGGATGAGGAAAGAGGTAGAGGATGAGGAAAGAGGTAGAAGATGAGGAAAGAAGTAGAGGATGAAGTAGGAGGTAGAGGATGAGGAAAGAAGTAGAGGATGAGGACGGAGGTAGAGGATGAGGAAAGAAGTAGAGGAAGAGGAAAGAGGTAGAGGATGAGGAAAGAGGTAGAGGATGAGGAAAGAGGTAGAAGATGAGGAAAGAAATAGAGGATGAGGGAAGAGGTAGAGGATGAGGAAAGAGGTAGAGGATGAGGAAAGAGGTAGAGGATGAGGAAAGAAGTAGAGGATGAGGATGGAGGTAGAGGATGAGGAAAGAAGTAGAGGAAGAGGAAAGAGGTAGAGGATGAGGAAAGAGGTAGAAGATGAGGAAAGAAGTAGAGGATGAAAGAAGTAGAGGATGAGGGAAGAGGCAGAGGATGAGGAAAGAGGTAGAGGATGAGGAAAGAGGTAGAAGATGAGGAAAGAAGTAGAGGATGAGGAAAGAAGTAGAGGATGAAGTAAGAGGTAGAGGATGAGGAAAGAAGTAGAGGATGAGGAAAGAAGTAGAGGATGAGGAAAGAGGTAGAGGATGAGGAAAGAGGTAGAGGATGAGGAAAGAAGTAGAGGATGAGGAAGGAGGTGGAGGATGAAGTAAGAGGTAGAGGATGAGGAAAGAGGTAAAGGATGAGGAAAGAAGTAGAGGATGAGGGAAGAGGTAGAGGATGAGGAAAGAGGTAGAGGATGAGGAAAGAGGTAGAAGATGAGGAAAGAGGTAGAGGATGAGGAAAGAAGTAGAGGATGAAGTAAGAGGTAGAGGATGAGGAAAGAAGTAGAGGATGAGGAAAGAAGTAGAGGATGAGGAAAGAGGTAGAGGATGAGGAAAGAGGTAGAGGATGAGGAAAGAAGTAGAGGATGAGGAAGGAGGTGGAGGATGAGGAAAGAGGTAGAAGATGAGGAAAGAAGTAGAGGATGAGGAAAGAAGTAGAGGATGAGGAAAGAGGTAGAGGATGAAGTAAGAGGTAGAGGATGAAGTAAGAGGTAGAGGATGAGGAAAGAGGTAAAGGATGAGGAAAGAAGTAGAGGATGAGGAAAGAAGTAGAGGATGAGGAAAGAGGTAGAGGATGAGGGAAGAGGTAGAAGATGAGGAAAGAAGTAGAGGATGAGGAAAGAGGTAGAGGATGAGGAAAGAGGTAGAGGATGAGGAAAGAGGTAAAGGATGAGGAAAGAAGTAGAGGATGAGGAAAGAGGTAGAGGATGAAGTAAGAGGTAGAGGATGAAGTAAGAGGTAGAGGATGAGGAAAGAGGTAAAGGATGAGGAAAGAGGTAGAGGATGAGGAAAGAGGTAGAGGATGAGGAAAGAGGTAAAGGATGAGGAAAGAAGTAGAGGATGAGGAAAGAGGTAGAGGATGAAGTAAGAGGTAGAGGATGAAGTAAGAGGTAGAGGATGAGGAAAGAGGTAAAGGATGAGGAAAGAAGTAGAGGATGAGGAAAGAAGTAGAGGATGAGGAAAGAGGTAGAGGATGAGGGAAGAGGTAGAAGATGAGGAAAGAGGTAGAGGATGAGGAAAGAGGTAGAGGAAGGCTTTTACCCTCCGTTATCCCTCTAAGCAGAACTCTTAAAGCTTTTATCCTACAACAGAGTGTTTACGGCTCAGAAAAGCTTGTGATTACCTGCTCAGGCTGCGTGGAGTTACTTCTCCGAAACTAAAGCTCTCTTGCTTTTTACCTTTAAACCTCTAAGCAGGGTTTTTTTTCCACAGGTGACTCTCTGTTCTTCTGAGCGTTTGATAACACTAAGAGTTTCTAAACACTCAGGTGAGAAAAAGAAGTATCTAAACTAATCCAAAAGTATCTAATGAATCTAAACATGCTTTGGTTACATTTTATTTCCAACAAAAGAGGTGCCAATAATTTGGACATGTGGTTTTGTTTATCAAAAAAAAATGATAAGGTTTTAAAAACATTTTTCTTAAGGTTAGATTTCTGTCATATATTCAGTACGAGATTAAACGCAATAACCCATCTTTTCCAAGGGTGCCAATACTTCTGGAGCTGACAGCAGGCTGTGTTTGTTCCAGTCTCAGGAGGACTTGTAAAGATGTAAAGATGTAGAATTAGACCTGAGAGGAGAAGAAGGTGTAATGCATTTATAGATTATTTTAATGCAGAAAACTCACACAATAATTTATTGTATAAAAGGCTTCTACCTGCCAGACGACATTCAGCCAAAGAGCTCCTAAATGGGAGAATTGGCCATGAACACACACACATCAATAAAAACAGTAAGTGAAGAGGTGTGTGTGCTGCCAACAGCTGGACAGCTGAGAAGGAGGGAGGATGAGGAAGATGAAGAGTAGGAGGAAAGCCTTGAACAAAAACAGTTTCCCATGAATCGCAGGGCCTCAGCTGTGACTTGTGCATGAAAATATCCCAAATACAGGTGTGAACATCTTCCTCTGATACAGACAAGCATCAAGCAAGGGTTCCAAGTAGAACCTTTTTCACTAGAACCCTTAATTAGCCAAGGAACCCTTAAAAACCCTACAGCAAAAAAATTGCTACTAATAAACTAGACCTAATAAACTAGAACCCCTCGGTTGTCCCTCTGGGGGAAGCACTAAAAGGTTCTGCATAGAACCCTGTAACAGAATGTTTCCTGATCAGAATAGGTTCCAATGAAGATAAAATCCTGAACTCCACTAAATTATTTCCTACTTTGTGCTCAATATTACACTCTTAAAAAAATTAGAACCTTTAAGGGTTCTTCAGTTTCCTTCTGGTGGAACCTTTAAAGGTTCTCCCCTACAACAAAGTGTTCAGGGTAGTAGGAGTTCCACGTAGAACCTTTTAGGGGGCTAAGAACCCTTAATTATACAACCAACCTTTAAAGAACCTTTAAAGAACTGTTATCGTGTACCAAGTACCAAGAGCTAAAGATGAAACTTTGGACAGGTTCTAGGTATGAAGAAGAAAATAATGAGCAATAATTTGGAGTTTGTTCCAGACACTTAATGCAGACAACACACACACGCTTAGAAAAAAGGTTCTTTAAGAGTTCACCAAAAAAGATACAAACTTCTACATGGAACCTTTAAAGTTTTGCTACACTGCCTCTTTAAGGGTTAGTCAAATAATTACATGTTCTTGTCTTGCAAAAAAAAAAAAACTTCTACGTGGAACCCTTTACGATAGGAAACACTTTTTTGTAGGATTCTACGCAGAACCTTTAAGGGTTCCCCCAGAAGGACAGTGACGAATGTTTATTTTTAGTATGAGCAATTATTTTATTCTTAATAAACAGAACCCAGTTAAAATCGAGGTAAAATGTCTTGATACTTGGTACACTCTTAAAAGGGTTCTTTACGGGTTCTTGCCTTTGAGTAAAGGTTCTACTCGGAACCCGTTCTGACAGGAAAACACTTTTTTTATAAGCTTTTCCCAGAAGAACATCTTACAATTTATGGAAAATGCCTTGTAATTTAGTAGATTCTTATAAAAGGGTTAGGGTTAGAGTTAGGGTTAGAATCCTTTCTCACAGGAAAACACTTTTCCCCAGAAGGACAACCAAAGAACCGTTAATGGTTCAAAATTTTTTATTTTTATTACTATAATATTTTTTATTATTGTTTGCTTAACATCTAGAATTTAGCTACTTTTAGAATTTAGTTACTTTTAGAAAAAAGTGTTCTTTAATGGATTTTTTTCCCCTGAAAGTATAGTAATATGTGTACATTCAGTATTTCATGCTCCAGCTGGGAGAAGCATGCCTCTACAGCTCCACACTGATGATGTCTTTTAACACTCAACATGAACCCACTTCAGATTGGGTCAAAGTACTCAGAGCTGATTCAACTCCATCCCGGAAATCTGCTGCTCTGGAACCCATAACTCCTGATATGCTGTTCCTTCATTTAGAATTCAAGTTTAATGTTTCACAAACCTGCTGTTTTGTTTTTTTTTAAATGACAAAATATTATCATCCATTTCAAAAGCTCCATGTTACAGTAACAGTGCATCTCAGCAGGCAAATTAATTTTCACATCAAATTAATATGTGAGGTTACACCCCTATTATGCGCGGGTCAGACATGCTGACTTTCGCGTAGGAGCTCCTCATTTTAACATCAGAGTACGACTTATCACTCCAAAATACACCCAGAGAGCAGTCTGTTGGAAACACAGCAGATGAGCTAGTCAGCATATGAATCTGAAATGACTGACATTTGCATCTGAGTTTTGAACTCTCTGATATTAATTGACCCCCTCAAAGCCCCGCCCCCTTCCTGTGATTTCACATTAGGAATGTTTCAGCCTTTGCTCTCGTCTCGACTTAATATGAAATAAAATTTATCAGAGTATGGTCGACTTAGCTAACATTAGACATTAGTATATATATTTAACATTTTAACTATTATGTATTAGACGTTAAGAGTTAACTATATTTATTGGGAATGCCCCGAAATTTCAAAGCACTTTTTCAGTTTATGGATGAAAGACGAAAAAAGGTTGATTGAAAAAATATTAAATAGGCCTACAGTGAAGTCTCAAATGCAACATTTTACAAATAATTTTATTGGGAATGATAATTAGACCGCGTTTATCGTGACTGTTTGTTTCCGTTGCTGCCTGTCTGCACAGATGCCTTCGAAAAGTTCGAGCAGATCGACAGTGAAAAATGCCGGCTGTGTGGAAACATTTCACAGGCTTCTATAAGTGATATTAGAGAAGCGATTTGTAAAAGGACTATATTGGAAACGTAGTGTGTTATGGTAACTGTGAACTGCATTTTCAGTGTGGTTCCACCCCCTTTTCACAGGGCAATGCATTCTTCAGGATTTCTTCAGCCTACTGACCTGCCTCATCCATTACCACAATTATATAGGTTACCAGAAGCAATAAAATCATTTAAATGCTAAAAATCTACACTACAAGCCATATTTTTTGCCGTTTTTACAAAGCCCTATCTTCTGGTTACATATTTACAGTATCTACATATTACACTATCCATCTCTACAAAACAAAATCAATCTGCATGGAACTTATAAGAAATTGGTTTGGAGAACCCCAAAAATTTCCGTCCTTTTCTCCATGTGGCGTCGTGCTATTATGGTTGTTTTTGGGTTTTGAGGACAAAGCGTACAATAGAAGGCCAATCTGGAAAATGTGCACCAAAAGGTCTTTCATAAACACTCCAGAAACATTAGAGAGATGATGTTTACTGTAAGTAGCGCACTCCCTTTTACCTGCTTCAATTTAATTTTCATTTTCCCCAGCTGGGCAGTTGTGAGGCAAAAAAAAAAAAAAAAAAAGCATCTCACTCCCTAAAACACACACACACACACACATACACACACACACAATTACTCATACACACACTCTTACCACCACAGAGGGCCAGAGGCAGAAGTGGTCCACTCAGTTAGGGCTCTTAATGTAAATTCCATTTCAGAGGCTATTATCCTTGCGTATTTTCCAGACCTTTCTGTTAGCAATACAGGCAGCTGCCCCATGGCACCCTCCTACACCCCCCCGCCCCGAACCTCTTACAGACCCCCCCCTCCACCCTGGGGACGCTGTGAAATGCTTATTCAACAATCGCTTGCCATAAAGACGCGTAATGACATTTCAGAGGCAAAGAGGTCCGTGTGGTTTTTAATTCATATTTAATGGTCGCCAGGCTAAATAGGCTCCACTATCCTAAATGAGAACTCTGCTTGCTCTCTCTCTCTCTCTCTCTCTCTCTCTCATACTCTCAGGGCTGAGGTGTGTCCGTTTTTATAAACTCTACCTTTGTTTCCTGTATCTGTGCACCTCATATACGCTAATAAACGCTGTGTTGATACAGAAGAATGATGGACACACCGTCTGTGCATAGAAGAAGGAGTAGCTGACGTATGTAGTACTACGACGCTAACCCTATGTTCACACTAGCAAGCGACAAAGCGATTTTCCATGTACGTGTGCGACATGGAGCCACAAATTTTGGGACAGCAGCAGGCAACAAAGCAACAGCATGATGCTGTAAAGCGACAAATCCAAACAATTGGCTCTAATAATTCCCGGACCTATCCTATAGCACGTGGTCTGACATTTCTTCAGTTCCCAACTCACAACTAAAGTTCCTACCTGCAATTAGTTCCCATTTACTGCTTGACGCACAATAACTGGAAGAAAAGCTTGTTATATTTGTTCGGAAATGCCAGCAGTGTTCAATAAGAAACTGAATCTGGATCATAGTAATAGTCACAGGTTGACAGCTTGATGAGAGAGAGAGAGAGAGAGAGAGAGAGAGAGAGAGAGAGCGCTCATAGTAATACTCGCTCTACCACTTAACGCTTTTGGGAAACCCTGTCATGTACACAAACTAGCAAAGCAGCTGCCATTGTCCCGTGACACCTTTTAAGCAATACTACAGTAAAATTAGCTTAAAAACACAGACCTAAAACCTCGTTTCATCCTTGTGGATAGTCTTCCTGGTGGGTGTGTGCTAGTGCTGTCAAATCTCTTTAAAAATGCATTCAAATTTTAATTACTTAAAAGGTTTACTATTCAAAAGCATTCAAATATTAATGAGCCTATAATGTTGTACTGCTACAGACAGAGTAAACATTAGCAGTGGCGCTACATGACGCGTTCTAGCGGGACATCTTCCTGGATCGACATCTCTTTGTTGTTTATGGAACAACATTCATTTTTTTCCCTTTTTTAATCCATTCCTACTCACGCCACAAAGGAATTCCTTTCGCCGTTATTTTTTTTTGTCCTTTAAAATCGTGATCAGCTCACAATCCCACTCAGCTAGTTCAGAGGCAGACCCAGACTCTGTGGTACAAGAGGAATAAAACACTTCGGGACGTGCTGAATGGCCCTCCTTATATGTAGGTAAATAATCAACTTCGGATTGTAACTGTAGCTTCGTTTTGGGCGCCATCACACCACCCTGCTGTGGATTATTTTTCTTTAACAGTCAGCCCCGTTGTGTTTTATTCCTTGAATGATGTAAGGAATTATTATTTTGCACATCAATTGCACTGTAGCTAGAAATGTAAATTGCAGCCTGTTTATGATTGTAGTTTCATTAAAAGCCTGAAATTTTTTTTTCTTTCACTTTGGAAGAGACAGCTAGTTGGCTAGTGAAACTGAAAAGTCATCCTAGCCCTAATGTTTAGTAGAAAACCAGTGGTTTGGGACACAGCCTTGTCAGAGAGAGTTCCTCTGAGCTTCTATGACATTGGGCTTTAAGTAAAACTTCTGAAAGAAACGATAATACAGCAGCGTAGAACATTCGTGTAGGCAGCAGAGTAACCAAGCACGATCGTATCAATACAAATATTGATGTCCTTCTTACATTGTTTTCTGTCTTGCACTGCAGACTGGCTCGAGGCGCTGAAATGTAAATAAATCTATCAGGGCTAGGAGCGCCGATATCACGTTACCACTCCATACAATCAAGCAGCCTTTCATGCCACCCAGGAGGGCCATTCTTGTAATGCTAGCACACTGGAGAGGCCCACAAATCATCTCGCTCTCGTTCTTTTCTCTCTCTCTCTCTCTCTCTCTCTCTCATTCCTTCTTTTTCACTCTGCATACAAATGTCTTTCTGTCTCACTTTTTC
Source organism: Pangasianodon hypophthalmus (assembly GCF_027358585.1). Taxonomy (NCBI): domain Eukaryota; kingdom Metazoa; phylum Chordata; class Actinopteri; order Siluriformes; family Pangasiidae; genus Pangasianodon; species Pangasianodon hypophthalmus. The sequence goes on along the minus strand of NC_069731.1, from coordinate 2,185,754 downwards.
TTTGTAGTCACTCACTCACTATATATTGCTCTTTCTCTTTCATCCTCCCTCTCTCCATCTACCTCCCTGTTGCAAAAATATTAGCACCCCCTAAAACCTATTTAAAACAAATTGTGCTCTTTGATTCGTTCGCCACAAAGTCTTTTGTTTTCTCTGACCAAACATGAGTTCTTAATGGCCATCTCAGTCTCGGGATTTGCTAATAATTCTGAAACTTGCTGTTTTGCAGGAAAAAGAATTTAAAATACACAGATTCCTCTTTTGTATGCACTCAAAATATCACTCAAGGCATGTTATTCATTTTAATGAAGGGTGCCAATAATTCTGGAGAACACTATCTTTATCTCTCTATACTTTTACATTCTTGCTCTCACACTTTCATTTGTATTCACTTCCTCTTTGTCTCTTGCTTCCTCTTTCACCCTCCCTTTAAATATCGCTCTCATTCTACCTCTATGTTGCAAAATTATTGGCACCCCAACGATTATATAAAATTAATTGTACTCCTTGATTTGTTCTTCATCTCCACAAACCCTTTTGTTGTCCGTGACTGAGCAGGAGCTTTTAATGATCATCTATGGGCTGCATCGAAGACATTGTCCATATGCACAAGATTATGAAAGAGCTTGAAATGGACAGAGGAGTGGAACAAGATCCTCCACAAAATCCTCCACAAGATCCTCTACAAGTGTCTCCAACGTTTCTAGGCACGGTGAGGCAAATATATATTTATATTATTTCTATAATTGTTATTTATATTTATTTAATATACAAAGCAATTCAATGTGCTTAACAAATCAAATGAAAAAGTGCACATAAAAATAAAAATAATTGAAAAATAAAATAAAAATAAAAATCTAAATGTTAAGGTAAAATAGACAGAATATAATTAAATGTAGATTGAAGTAACGTTACAAGCTGAAGAGCAGTAATAAATTCAATATTATTAAGGAAAGAAAAGTGAAAATAAGGAAAGGGGGAAAAAAAAGATACAGGCATTAGACATAATTTCAGAATTATAGAGTTTTGCAGAAAAACATGTTAAAAATTGTATGGAAATAAAACCATATAGATTTCTCTTATGTATACTCTCAAAATGAAGGGTGCCAGTAATTTAATGAAGGGTGGCAATAATTCTTGAGAGTTTTATGTTCTTTTTAGCGCTGTTTTTCTTCTTGAATATGAAATACCTCATTTGCGATTGGGACTGGGATGTTTGTGGGGTTTTCTGTTTGGTGGTGTCATACTGTCCTACTGGATGCATTTTCCTCCCAACACTCAAACACACGGCTGGTGCACGAGAGCGACTGAAGCCGTTTCTGGACATGATCAATGCTCAGCTTGGCCTTTATTGATCTGTGGATGTTGATGGAGCCATACTGCGACCCGGAGCGGCGAAGTCGGCCAGAGGGGTCACGCTGTGTTTAGACAGATTTTTTTAAATGGGTTACACAAATGCAGAAATGTTGAGGAAAAAAAAAGAACCTTACTCCAATTAATTGCATAATGTGCACTTAAAAAGCATTTCACAGCGCTATTTCAGCAGCGGGTCATTAGCAAGCATTTACTACAGCAATTACATTTCTAAGACGTGCTATTATTTGAATTATTACAAGAAATGTGACTAGAGTGGAGCAGTTATAAAATGCATAACTATTTTTCTCCTGATGAAAGAATAAAGCACCTTTTTTCTTCTTTATTCCTGATTTTTAAGCAGAAAACAGCTTTATACTTCATCCAGCATGAAGTTGAATGCAAATGTTTGTTCATCATTAGAACAAATAAAGCCAGGTTTGACAGGGTGCATGATTTTTCACCTAATTTTGGAGACAGAAATTTCACATAAAATAGTTCTCTGGTGCTCACCAGCCGACGACAAAGTTCTGCAGTGTGAGAAATTTCAGATTAAAGTCTCAGAATGTGAGCGCTGCTACGACGCTCGTCTAAAAGCCACTGACGGGAGTACAGTATAGCCTGACACCAAACTCACTGAACAGCCGCTAATACAGTAGCAGCAACAGCAAAACTTAAACAAAACATGCTAATGGACAGAAAAAAATCTCATTGTTTTTGTGTTTATGCGAGCTCGTTTTCTGCACTAGCTCATTTCTTGATCACGTTGATTGAGGTTTTCGCAGGTCATCATATAATCCAACATTACAGCTGAAGGCGTCTCCTGATTGTAAACTTTGATAATGATATGCCTGCCTCCTCCAGAGTGTTCTTGACTTGACTAGATGTTGTGAAGGGATTTTTCTTCAACAAGGAAAGAATTCATCCACTTCAGTTGTCTTCCATGGCCTCCCAGGCCTTTTGATGATGCTGAGCTCGTCAGTGCATTCCTTCTTTTTAAGAATGTACCGAATTGTTGATTTGGCCCTCCTAAAGTTTCTGCTATCTCTCTGATAGGTCTGTTTTGTTTTTTCAGCCTAATGATGGCCTCCTTCACTTGCATCGACACCTCTTTGGACCACATAGTGAGAGTTCCCATGAACAGCTACCAAATGCAAATACAATGCTTGGAATCAACTCCAGACCTTTTATCTCCTTAATTTGTCATGAAATAACGAGGAAACAGGCCACAGCTGGCCATGGAACTGTTTATCAGTCAACTGTCCAATTACTTTTGAGTGTGTGAAAAGGATCTGCTATTGCCAGATCATTTAGCTTCTTTCTAGAAATAAACACTTCAACTTAGAAAAATTATCTGCCAATCTAACAAGACTATTTCAAGCTTGAAACTAGTAACATGTCTAGTAATGTCTAGAAATAGGATAAATTCACAAATATTTTATTATTGTTCTTTTATAATTAGAAATATTAGATTAGGGTATATTAAAGATATCTTGACTTGCTAAGATGTCATCTTTTGCGCTGTAATGTTTGACCAGCATGCCTGCATTACACTTGAAAACTTTTCGTGTGTATCAGATTTGTGTTTAAATGTGCTTTGAGTGAATGTGAATTTTCATCTCGGATAGAAATGTTTGCTAGCTTACAAAGAAAGATTTGATAATTAGCTTTTCATTTTCTCTGCTCCTCGCACGGAGCAAATGGAGTCCCATTACTGGACAAAAGTAGGAGGTCTGAACAATTCTGGGTGTTTGGGAACAAAAAAAACCCGGAGGTATCATTTCATAAAAAGCTGGCTCACTCCATGTCCCAGTTTCAAAAAGGAACCTATCAAAATTATATTAACTATTAGCACACAGTAATGTTTCTTTTTTCTTTTTTTGGGGGGTGGGGTGGGGACTCATCCCTTTATATTCTACGAACAATCAGCTCTTTGCTGGACGACCTCGTTTCTCCTTTCACAGATGATGTTTTTATGAGCACGCACACACACACACACACACACACACACATATACACACACCATTGCCCCGCCCACCACTCGTGAAAGGCAGTAAATTGAATCCACACAAAAACAAGGCTGTGCTTTTAAGGGAGGGAGAACAAGTGTAGCGCGCCGTGACCCCCATCTGTGCTGCGTTCACCGTTCCCGAGGGTGCTGCTGGTTCAGAGTCGCAGAGCAAGCCAGGCACGTTCCTCGCTCCTGTCGTGATGAAAGATCTCACATTCGTCTCACATCCTGCACATGTGGACCGCTCGTGGCAACTCGAGTTCAAATCCAAGCTGCTTCCCGAGTGTGTCCGACAGGCGGGATGCTGGGAATAGAAAAGCACTGTTCTGCTGATCCTGTGCAATATATTCCATCCACGAAAATGGAGATGTGAAATAACTGAAAAACCACACACCTTGAAGCTCCACCTTCTTCCTACTTAGTTAACTTCATATACACCACCACTTCCATGTCTCCTCCATGTCTCCTCCCAACACCTCCAACCTGAGAGTTTCAGGAAGCGTAAAGAAAAAAAAAGCCCTCAAATCATTACTTATGTAAGGAATAAAACACTCCATGCTGTGCTGTTATAGGAAAATAATCAACAACCGGTTATCTGTGAATTGACAGAACTGACAGAATTGACAGAAGTTTTGTGAGCCAATAGAAAACAAGAAGGTGGGGCTGTGAGCTCTTGATTGAATGTGCTGTTTATCATTCACACTGTTAGCATCGAACATCTCACCTGATATACTGTATGCTAGGATTTTCTCGTTAGCCATGTTGATGCCTCTGCAACAAAACAAGCGCTAGTAATATAGATTGTTTAACCAGTAGACAATTCATTGATTAGTTCTTTCTTTCATCCGAAAGCTCACGTCTGGGCAATACTCAAAACTTGCATGTCCCTTCATGTGTGCGTACAAAAGCTTGAGCTATGCCAAGATTTCCTTTCCCAGCATCTGAATGACATTTGAAACACAAGGACACAGAGAACACACTGCCTCCACACTGCACACATGAGCTCAATGCCACAGCTGAGCTTCAGTCCCAGGCTCACTGGATTGTTCATGGTCATGAATTCATGAGATGAGTTGTATATATATTAGAGACCTGCATTGTTCCTCGTGCTTAGTGCATTTTGAAATAAACTTATACGGATCTTCATATTGTTTTTATGATCCTTTATGAGAAGGGCAATCTAAACGGAAAGAAATACGGCTACACAAGGGAAAGTTTTTTGATTTGCCGTTCTGTGGGGAGTGAATTCTGCAAGGTGTTGATAAATTTTCTGAAACAGCAGCTCAGTGCATCACAGGTTTATATTAATATTAATGCGTTTGTTCTACTACATTATTGTTTCTATAGTAACAGCTCATTCACAGAGACCTGTACACAGACGTTTTACATAAACAGATTAAAAAAAATGTGTAATCGTTGATATGGTGAAGTTTTCTGTAAGGAAGGAGTCTCCAGTGTCAGTGCATTGCAACAGTCAGAGGTAAAGCTGTAACTTTAAGTTTCTTCAGGACAGAGGAGTTTGCGCTACTTTGCAGTTTCTCTGCAACATGACAAGCTGTGTTTTTTTGTCTTATTAACTTCAAGAGAGAGAAAAAAAAAGAGGCAGGAGAGGGAACGACTGTTTATAGCTGCTATAGCACAAGTGAGAACAGGAACTAACTTGTTTCATGGACGTTCCACAACATTAAATGTAACTATAAATGGAAAAAAGCTTGATGTGTTGTTGCTGTTGTAGTATAAGAGGAATAAAACACATGGAATTTTTGTTGTGAATGTAAAGTTTGTTTTTTCAGAATGAGCCTTTTGTCATAAAAAATAACATGAGAACAGTGTACTCGGATTTTGTTTGATTTACATAATTTTCATTAGAAAATATATGAATGCAAGCCCCGCCCCTAGGCGTTACCCTAACCTTTAACGCTTTTCATTAAAAAGATTCAAATTGCTCCAAATGTGCATTTGAGACCATGTTTTATAAATGATGCTAACATGACACATGCTTCTTGATACCCTTCCATACATCTTTAAATCACTGAAAAATCAGAGATTAGATCAATATGCCATATTTTTTAGCGACCCTCATCGTCCTTAAACTCTCCACGTGTTTCCTCAGCGACATATATTAATGATCCTCAAATTTTTAGATTTAAATAGAAAATGAATAGATGCAAGAATGGCTTGTTATTGGCTACTTCTCCAAGGATCAAGCATGGACAACGTTTTCTTTCTTGCCTGTGAATAGCAAAGTGACCCTGGACTTTGTAATGGTGGGTTCCAACTCCATCCAGTTCTCCAGTGTCCAATTTTCTTAAGGGCCTTGGACCTCTTTTATTCAAACCTATTATACTTTTCTTCAGTTCATATTGCCAATTAGAAATGTTCTTTTTAAGAGTGCGGAGCGGCTCTCTGAGAAATAGGGTAGGCAAAGACTTTCAGGAAAAAAAAGATTACCCTAATCGTCTAGAATTCTTCTATGAGCAGGTGACCTCATGCGAGGTTTTTCATTATAGACTTTTCTTCAGTAATCTGGCTGCACATTCTTCTTACCCTGTGAGTTCAGCAAGAAAGAGGGAGAGAGGAAGAAAAATTGTAAAAGAGTAACTCAGAAGGGAGACTGAATCAACACCGCATGCCTTCCGTATGTGCTGCGGTTTTCTTGTTAGTTCCTGCAGTAAGAGTACCATAAAAAACAATGTTCATTATATCTACAGGTTGCACAAGCACCACATCACTATAGATGATAATGATGTACATGTACTTTATTTACATATACACGACGTAAATAAAGTTACCAGCCTATCGAAAGTGTGATTGTGTGAGAAGAAATGAGAAACATGGGATGATGAGCAGAAAAGAAGTGAACTCAAGTGAGTTACGAGAATAAGAAGGAGAGAAGGAAAGCATGGAAAAAGAGAGATGAGAGATGGCCAGAGAGAAAATAAAAATACGGCATGTTAGACAGAGAGAAGGAAGGAGGGATAGGAGGACTGAAAGAGGACTTTTAAGATGAGGAAGCAAAACCCTGATTTCAAGAGGCTGGAATTTGTTCTATATCTGTTTTATATATATATATATATATGTATATATATATATATATATATATAAAAGGCATGAACGCTAACCCTGCCTCTTACATTAACAATTCATTAACTTTCCTACAAATTGCAAATTTGTATAAATAAGCAATTAAGTTGTGTTTGGCTATATTTATCCTCCTCATCCAACCGTACTGGTCAGGAGTAAGCTTGAGGATGACCCTTCCCCTAAATGGGCGTCGCCTGTAAAATGACGCTTTGATGACAGGTGATGGCACAGTAATCTATATATGGACTCTAAGACACGCCTACATTTATTCTTACTTCCATCTGTATGGGCTCAAAGACACGCCCACATTTCTGTCACCCCCACTGGGAGTTGCTCTTAATTCCATATATGGATCCAAAGACACACCCACATTTCTGTCTCTGGCAGGCCCATTCTGAGCCACTCTGATTTCTATATATGGACCAAAAGACACACCTCCATTTCCATCTAAGCTGCTTTTATTTCCATATATGGACTCTAAGACCTGCCTACATTTCCATCTCTGGCACACCCACTCTGAGCCACTCTTATTTCCATATATAGACTCAAAGACACGCCCACATTTCTGTCACACCCATTCTGAGCCTCCATATATGGGCTCAAGAACACACCTACATTTGGGTCACTGGCACGCTCACTACAAGCCACTATTATTTCCATATATGGACTCTAAGACATGCCTACATTTTCCATCTACGCCACACCGACTCTGAGCAACTATTATTTCCATATATGATCTCTAAGACACACCCACATTTCAAGGAATGAGACGAGGAAACGAAGGAAGGTATCGACCATGTGCTAACCCTAACCTTTCTACTTCGCTTATGAATTTTCAAGCATGACACAATTTTGAGAAAAGAATAATAAGAAAAAAAGAAAAGGAGGAGAACCAGAGAAGAAGAAGAGACATAAAGAGAGGGAGCTTGAGATACAGAATGTGGGAAGGAAGGAGGAGAGAGTGAAAGAGAGAAAGATATAGAACAGATGTGAAAAAGAGGTGGAGATGCAAAGAGGAACAGTGACAAAAAAAACAAGAGAAGACAAAAACAAGAAGAAGCCGAGATGAGGAGAGGTCCGTTTGTTCATTAGTCTCGCTCTAACGGTTTCTCTCACGAGCTGCTCGGGTTTCGGCTCATCTGCATGAAGGCGGCCATGTCGAGTCCCCAGCCCCGGCCCGAGAAGGCTCCTAATGAGTGAGCCTGGATTGGGTTACATTACCGAAACCCCCCGGCAGCACGAGCCTATCGATCAGGTTCACCCCAGTGAGTTTCACTATCACCGCCTGTTAGCTGCTCCGAATATTACAATTTGGGTGTTGATGGGTTTTTTTCTCCTGCTACAGAGGAGATGTGAACTGAAAATAAGGTCTGAGAGGTGGAAAAAAAAAGACTGAAAATGGAGACGGCTAAATCCTACACTTCTCTGACGTAGTTTATCGATTGAAGGAGTTTTTTTTTTTTTGCCACTAACCTACAAAAACATCTTTGATCCACCATTTTAATGCTGCTTCTTTGGTTTTCCAAAAAAGACAGTTGACAATGTGAGTCATAGGTTTGGACACAATTTCTCCACATTTTAGAACATTATTCAGACTCAGGAGCACACCTAATATAGCACTATTTAAAATCAGAGCGTCTTTTGATGCCATTAACACATTTTTTCCTAGTTTTATCCTTTGATTTTTTTTCCAGTTCGCACTTCTTTTCTTGCATTCTACAACCGGCTGTGATTGAATGATGGAAAAAGCTGGGTTTTTTTGGAGTGGAGTGTACTGGGCGTTGGTGAATAACCATAATTACCTCTGAGCAATGAAAATTACTGACTGCATTCACAGTCCTGCTCTAAGTGTAATAAAAACAGAGAAACACAATGCAGAATGCTGTCCTGAACATTTCATATACAGTGTGGTACATAAGTATTCACAACCCCACCCACCCACCAGACCCATTTTGTAGTGGTGCAGTTTGGAACTGAAATAGATTTAATTGGGATTATATGTCACAAATCTAAACAAAATAGCCCATAATATTGATGTAGAAGGGAACAAAATCAATATAGATTGCAAAATTATTTTTAATAAATTATAATTATGAATTATTTATGAAAAAATTGTAAATGTTGTGATTGTATAGGTATTCACCTTGGTTGGTGTAGAACCCTGAAAAAATGTAGTAGAACATGTTATGATCATATGTGTAGATCATTATACTAGATATGACCCTCATAATATATATGGAAAATGGGCCAAATTTGAATAAACAGTCGAAGGTCAAAACCAGGAAACACAGAAATTAAGGTAATTTTCACACTTGTGTTATTTTTTTCTCAGTACGATTACGTGTGAACGCAGTTTTCGAGCCTAGGAGCAGTCCAGAGAGCCAATCCCTGCTCCTCTTTACAAACAGTGGTCTGGAAGCTAGCCACTCCTAGCACTGCATGCTGAGTAATGTGATAGGTTCAACTTGTCACGTTACTTCCTGTTTCTTCTTTTGTGATGACAGCAAAAGAGTCGTTATGGTTATATAAAACAAGACAGCATGGCTAACAATCTTCTTATATGAGAATGACTCCTCGTTTATATCAGTTTTCTTGTATGATGACATAACCTAAATCCAAAAAGAATTTTTCTTCACTGCTGGAATGTTGGTATGAAAGGACAATCGGTTCGATCCACTGTTCAGATCAAATTCTTCAATATGATGAATGTAAACCTTCGATTATGAGCCCCGTCGCCAAACAAGCCCAGAATCAGTGCTGAGTATTCAGACCGTGTGTGAAAATGCCACAAGGTTCCAAAACAAAGACTTACAAACTGATTAGAGGATAAACACCAAACAGGTGAACACATTAGGGTAATCAACCAATGACAGGACTGAGATGGAGACAGGACTAGAGCCAAAATGAGGGCACATGGCAAAACAAACAAAAGCACACAGACAACAAAGAACAAGCGGAACCGTTCAGCTCACTGAGTGGTGAATTGATGACAAATCCAAATGACTATTGGGTTCTGGCACAAGTTTGCAGAAAAAGCACTAAACCATAACATTTCTCACACCTCAGTTACCCAGCAGAGTTTTTACCCATTAGTGAAGCAAGTGTCCAGCAGTGGCATGACCTGCGCAGGAGCGCTTATTAACCACTGCAGAGGTAAAAGCCTTGTACTTGTTCCAGAAGAGCTCTTACGCTGGTCCTGAGTTCCGCGGCAGGACATTAAATCGACAGGCTTTATGCTAAGCAAGGTTTTAATGTCGAGCAGACGCACCCCCTCCGGCCACGCTGCTCATTCTGTTTTCCATAACATGCCGCTTATCAGACTATGAGATCTGGGAACGTTGTGCAAAACAATGGAGCAGTCAAGATGTCTGAACGGCTGACTCAGCACTTTAGGACATCATTAGTGTGGCTTGAAATCATCTGGATCATCGAACTGTGTGGTGAAGAGCAACATGTGAAATTGTGTTTTTAATTCTTTTGTAAAATAAATTCAGCTATGAAATGCTATGACTGCTAATCCCACCCCCTGTCCCTAACCTTAATCATTTAGAACCTTTATTAAAAGAGGATTGTATGGGTTCTTACATACCTGTGATCAGGACACCACATAGAGTACTCTAGAACCCTTACCGGTTCCCTCTGAGGGAACCCTTAAAGGGTTCATGTAAAACCCTAAAACAAAATGGTTTCCTGTCAGAAAGGGATTCAAGTAGAACCATTTTGGAAGCTAAGAACCCTTACATAACCCCTGAAGAACCTTGGTTACTGCTCGTTAGTTTCTTCTTAATGCCTAGAACCTGTCTGGTGTTTAACATTTAGCTCTTGGTTCACTTTTCTTCAAGGGTTCTTTAAGGGTTATGACATGATTAAGGGTTTTTGGGTTAAGAACTCTTAAGGGTTCTAAAAGACACCTTCAGTAAGTGTTTTACTGTTACTGTTATTCATTTTGCTTCGTTTCATTTGTGTTTATTTAGTATAAAGTATAAAGTGACAAAACGTCAGTATTTGTACTAGCAGAAGTACACTCTACTAAAAAAATGAATATTCAAGGGTTCTTTAAGAGTTCACTGGATAATTAATAGTCACTAGCTTTCCCTATCTTTAGGTTTCTGATGGGGAAACACTTTACTGTAGGGTTCTACGGCACACAGAAACCTCAAGGGTTCCCCGTGCGGGACAAGGAACCCTTAAGGTTCTAGATTTTCTTAGAGTGTATAGTCTTTAAAAAAGATATCAAATGACACTTTCAAAAAGATTCTTCAGTTTGCCCATCTGTGGGAAATCCATAAACGTTCTTCAACAGAGCTTTCCCTTCCAGAAGGAATCCCACGTAGAACCATTTTAGGAAGCCGAGAACCCTGAGATTTAGACTGAATTGAAATTGGAATTTTTGGGGAATCCTGTACGAATTTTCAAATATCAAATAACTCTCAAGGGTCTGTAATGAAACTGCACGAACACACAACTGTACAGACTCGAAATTAATAAAAAAGATGATGAATATAAGCAAGAGAAAAGATCTGGAACGTCGTTGGGAACGTGTGCGTAGGAAGGAAATGGAGTGTTTGTGTGAAATGAAAGAACTGAAGCCAGTGTGGCTCCTCCTGCACTGCTTTGCCTAATGAAAGAGAGTCCTTGACACGGGGGGAAAGTGATTAACCATCTTGTACTCCGTCAATCATGATCAAGCCTGGAGACACACACCGGGTTCCTTCTCGGAGTGGAGTCGGGTACTTTTGTAATTAGCGGTTTTGAATAGCGGTTTGATTCAGAGCATCAATAAGCCGAATTCACCTTTCTGAGTTCACCATGGCAGCGCACTGCGTGTTTTTGATGTTTTCATGTTTACTCTTTCTGGAGTGCAATTTGTATAAAGAGCACATACTTACATGCACTTCATATTTACAAATTCTCAGAAGATGAGTCACTATCATTTGTTTGTTAGCTAGCAATCAGATATTACTAAAAAAAACAATAATAAGAGAGTGGGCCTCGAGTGAAATGCACTCTTTAGTCTGTATTCATATTCGGCTTGGTCATCAGAGAGAAGGAATGTGGTGAGGAAGAATAAAGAGGGCCAGAGGAGGACAGAAAACATGAAGAAGTAAAAAAAAGAGGAATTTCTACTTTTAAAAAAACACGTTGCTATAATGCTGATAGTGGGGAAAATGGATGCTTTTTCTTCTAATGTACAAAAAGGAAAGTGTCTTTGATATATCAATGCTGAAATACTATATAACACACCATGTCCTGCTTTTATAGGAAAGTAATGAACATCTGAGTGGTCTGATGAAGCGGAGTTACTGTTAGCACCGTGAGCTGGATTATCTTCCTATAACGGCATTTCTCAAAGTGTTTTATTCTTCTTATAGCACAGCTCATATCATTTTTTATGAAATAAAGAACACATTGTACATTTTAACTGTTTAAATGTTGTGGAATGTCCAAGAAACAAGTTACTTCCTGTTAGCATTAATGCGCTCACTCTGACATGTTAACTTAGACAAGGACTCTTTAAACGTGTTGATAATTAACACATAAAAACGAGAGCGTTTTTGTTTTGTTTAATTGTTGATATGGTGAAGTAAGAAGAAATGTGTTTATTTAACATTTTATGGAAGAAGTCTCCAGTGTCAGTGTTTATAGTCAGAGGTAAAGCTGTAATGTTTCGTTTTACGACATCTTCAGGACAGAGGAGTTTACGCTTCTTTGCAGTTTCTCGGTAACATGACAAGCTGCGTTTTTTGTCTTATTAACTTCAAATGTTATTAACTTCAAGAGAGAATGTAAGTGAGAAGATGTTTCATGGACGTTTGGGCATCATTTTGGTTGCCACAGAAGCAAAATTTTTTAATGTGTGTACTTTTATTTATTAAATAAGTAATGTAAAGTCAAATGTAAACTAAAATTATTAAATAAATAATGTTAAGTAAAATGGAAATTTGAACACAATTTTCTTTGGAAAGGTGACACATTTCCATGTGAAACAGAATAGTAGGGATGGTTGGACTTTGGATTTATCTGTTATATTTTGATTGGCTTGGGGAACGTTACTGTTTCAAAATAAAGTGGTCCAAATTCAACTTCAATTCAAAAATTCAAAAAATGTGAGCAAAGCACGCACACAACAGAATCCGGTTTATGTTGCAAAATCATAAAATCATAAAAGCTCTGATTGGCTCGGCTGCCTTAACTAGCATATCCTTTAACCATCTAGCAAGATGTCCAATGGTAAACAAGCAGAGGAAATTATTATAGCAGGTTACAGTGAAACAAATCTAAGAGAAGACAGTCAAGAATGAATAATATGTGGCATTTATTAGAAAAGTTCTAAGTTCACTCAAATCTGTCACAGATTGAAACATCTCATCTCATAATGAGGTGAAATGTTTGAAAACAGAAACATTAAAAATCATAAAAATCTCCATCATCTGAAGAATTGCTTGTCTGTACATATCATAAATAACAGCAAGGCTTTAATTAAAAAAAAAAAAAAAAAAAAAAAAAAAAAGGAAGCCTCTTGCCATCTAAGTTATTTCTGAACCAGCCAAGGAAGGTCTGGGAAAAAAAGAAATAAATCAATGGCCGACTGAAGCTGGATATAAAGAGGTAAACAACTTGGCAATAATAATTCTGCAAGGAGCCAAATGTGTGAAATGGGCTTAAAAGCTTTTTCCGTGAGCTCCTGCTTTGAAGGTGCTGAAAAGATCTTTTCAGACTCTAAAGACAGTGTTTGAGGACAATAGCCATGAACGCCACCGTAGATGGATTTGTCCTTCTTCTGTCGGTTTTTGGGACAGAACACAAGGAAGAACCAGCGCTATGTCCTGATTGAAGCCGAAAAAAGGGCAATTCAGCTTCGGTAATTGTGGTCGGCGCACTCTGACCTTACTCTCATGTGTATGACCAGTGAGAGACGGGGGTTGGGCTCGAAGTTTATTCCTAGAAGTGATTTTGAAAAAAAGTCTGTCTCTGTCTTTCAGGAAGCCCAAAGGACAAAGGCCCGTGTATGTTAGGTTTGAGTGTGCAATTTTTTTTATTGGACGCAAAACAAACCAGCATCAAAACAAGGTCCAGTTACATCTTCATCAGTGTGGAGGTTTGTGTGAAAACTGGAGGTGCTTGATGAACGTGATGAGGCTTTAATCTCTCAGAAATTCATTTTGGAGCATCTTCATCGTTTGATGTTTCGGCCTTGGATGTTTGGACATCTCCTAGTGATAAATCCAAACAGAAACTCTGTCTTGCCCCCCCCAATCTATCCTCTGATCCTTCACTTCCTCCCAGTTCCTCCCTCCAACAGGTGGTGGCCTTGCTCTCGATCCTGTCCACCTGCAGCACCCGTCGGTCTTCTGGCCAGCTTCCGCTCATGTCCTGGAGGTGTCTGATGACCACGGCACTCTGTCTCTCTGTCTTTCTGTTCCCCCCCTCCACCCCCTGCCACCTCTTCTCTCCCCTCTCCCCTTTCACACCCCGCCAGCTAATGGACTGCCTTGCCCCTCCCCTGCCATCCCTCTCTCCATCTCTGACTCTGAAGCAGTGAGGGGAGAAGAGGAGAGACGAGAGGCGAGGAAAAGGAGAGGAGGCAGCAGCCCACTGTTCCCCTGGGCCCTTGCCTCACTGCTGCTCCAGTGGCTTGATAATTACCTCACAAGCCAAGAGATCCAGTTGTCCAGATCGCTGGTGAAGAGAACCGAGGGCAGGTTACACTCACCATGGCTGGCAGGGCCGTGTGCCAGGTGGCCTTGGCTCTGTCTCTGATGCTCAGCCTGGCAGCCGGAGCTTGGATCGGCTGCCCCGGGGCCTGTCGATGTTCCTTCGCCATGCTTCAGTGCTTGGAACAGGACGGCATCAACAGCATCCCGGTGCTGGCACAGCAGGAGAGCGAGAACGTCACGGAAATGTGAGTCAGGTTTGGGAGACAAAGTTTGTTAGGTTGATTCTGATTGTCAGGTCTAGGGTTGTTGATGATTTGGTATGTTTATGGCATATTGCTTGATGTGTTTCCTATATTTCTGAGAAAGTATTGCATGGTGAAAATATAAGGTGATTGACCTGCATGTATTTCCATTACGAGTGCACAAATGTATCCTAGACATTCATCATTCTAGAAACATCAGGTTTTTACAGATCTGCTCATCAATCCATGGGCCTTTATGATTAGTTCCACACAATATTCCATGGAGTCAGCTAAGAGATTACACGAACAGTTGCATGCAGTTGGGAAAGTTTGTTACAAAGAGTTCAGTCTCATTAGAAACTGGAAGAAAACAGAACCAGTCTGAGAGATATGATTAACCTTAACCTTAGATACCTAGTGCTAGTCTGTGTTTGCTAACCTTGAGCACTGATAACTGCATTCTTGTAGAACTGTCTTCCAAATGTGGCACCATAACTGCTTGGGATTTTCAGTGTTTCTTGCATGATTTGGATCGGTGATGCATCCTCTGGTTTGTGGTGTCATTGCACTGAGGTTTGGGTAAACATCACAGAGATGCTGCTTCCTTAATAGGAATTTCCAATTGGGGAAAAATTTTTACTGGAATACTTTTTAAGGAATGTAAATTCAGTGCATTTCCTGTCGCAGTCATTAAGAGTCTTGGTGTTTCTGTTCTTGCTGTTTGGGTCAGGGTTCTCCAAGTGACACTCTGGACTGATTATCTCAAATAACAAGCTGTCCCTTTAAACACTGATAAGAGAACTTTGGCAAGATCTTCAGACTCATTCAGACTGTCAAGAAGGTATGAAGGAGTCTGTGCAACATTCTATCGTATCTACCATAGATAAAAAATCAAAGAGCCAATAATTTCTTGTTCTCCAAACTCTCTCTGTATGATTTAGCTGATTTCTTTTTTCTTTTTGGAGAACTACAGGTAACTACCGAAAACAAAATACAGTATTTCCTCGAGCCGTTCCCATCCACAATGCTCTTTCATGATGTGTTTATACAGAACACTTGTACTCATGAAACAAAAGCCATTTCCTATATTAGTAAGATGCAGGGACATAACTTTTGCTGGGAAGAGAAGCATTACCTCACTACCATCAACAAGGAGCCATTACCTCCAAAGCAGCAGTAGAAATTCATCATGCATCATGTTATAAATTCAATTCTGCGAATTGCCGACAAATGCCGAGAACAATAGATGAAATATTACCCACTTGGCTCAATCAAATAAGCGAGGGTGGTTCAAGATCCTCGTCCCACCTCCCCTGTAATTACGTTACGAGCCCTATGGCTCAATCAGACACAAATAAATATGTGCTGGTGCTCTGGACTATGTTGCATAGTGGTGGACTGAGAAAGAAACACTTTTAGGAGTATTATTATTATTATTATTATTATTATTATTGTGTTTATGAGTTAAGGAATAATGATGCTGATCATAATTTCACAGTATCATCTAATATAGTCATCTTATTTATTTCTTCTTTGAAATGACAAGTTGATCCTGATCTTTATTATGATGGTTGTCCTGGTGATAATAGTCATATTCTTTATTTTTAAAGATGCCTCTATGCCAATCATTACGATTGAAGATGCAAACAGGCATCTAGAAACACTGCATAAAAGATGAAGACTCCCTTAACTGAGAATACGATAGGTAACCCGAGCGTGCACTGGGGCATCATTCAATACCCTGACTGTTTTCCTGCCATTTCCACTGCTGTAGACTAGATTTATTTTTTTTAATTAGTTTTGTGGTTGTACATACTCTAGTCTGGTTTAACTATCAGTTTAGAGTGTACTCTAAAATGTATTGAGTGACACACTATCTTCTAATCTTTATATAGCAGGAAAAGAAAAAAAAGAAGCAGAGCTAATATTTGGATAAAAATTGTTCCCAGATACACAGTTAAGCAGTTTATTTAAAAAAAAAAAAAGTCATTAGAAACCTGTTAATAGTTCTAAAAGTATCTGAGAAGCAATTTAACCAAACTTTAGTGTAATGACACCATTCTGACCTGAAGTTGTTTAGATATGACATGTTGTGCTGTTATAGGAAAATAATCACACCTTAATAAAAACACCCTGAAGCTATTAGCTATTTTCCTATAACAGTACATCAGAAAGTATTTTATTCCTCTTATACCACAGCCATTTGCTGAAGATTACCAATTTTTCTTTATTAAAGAACTGCATGTCATACTTCTTATCCATTTATAGTTACAAACAACTAAGTTATTTCCTGTTCTCATTATGTTATAGCAGCTATAAACAGTCGTTCCCTCAACACAGTTCATCATGTTACTGAGAAATCATAAAGCTTAAACTACAGTTACAGCTTTACTTTTTATCCATTTATAGTTACATTTAACATTGTGAAATGGGCACGAAAGAAGATATCACAAATAAGTTAATAAGACAAAATCACGCAGCTTGTCATGTTACTGAGAAACCACAAAGCCTAAACTCCTCCTTCTGTGTTGGAAAACTTAAACTACAGCTTTACCTCTGACTACTACAAAGCGCTGACATTGGAGACTCCTTCCCTAAATGTTAAATAAACATCTCCTCTGTCTCCTATATTTGTGATAGAAAAATTCACTATATAAACATTTATACACATATAAGTCCCTGAGAATGAGCTGTTAGTATAAACCTGCTGTTATAGAAAATACCTCCTGACCAATCAGAATTCAGCAGCGCTGTGGTATAATGTATAATATAGTATAAAAAGGAAAAATAAAAGATTATCTTTTCATAACATGTCACATATCAACACATACAGCTACATCGAGAACCAGCCGAACCTGGAGCAAATCACAGACGTGGACTTCATTAACTACAGAGAGCTGAAGAACCTGTGAGTTTTTAAAGGATCATGCAAGATTTGTACACTTTAGCAAGAAAACACAAGTGTTGATTCACTGTAATGTAAGATGACAATGTCTTTTTTTATCTACACTTTAGAAGTATATTATGTTCAGAATTAAAAAGATTTTTCCTATTTAAAAAAAGGAGAAAACGACAGGCAAGACTCAAAATGTGGCTTAAAATGTTTCCTGGTTGTTTGGTTCATTGGGTCATGAAACGATTAGCCTGACTTATGAGATTAGAACTAATCAGCTGTGATGTATGTCGTTGTCTAAAGATATGATCAGTCGACTGGTTGTCGGACCACCCTTCACTTTGTGTGTGTGTGTGTGTGTGTGTGTGTGTGTGGTTTTCCTTCCAGCACAGTTACAGACTGCGGCTTGCTCTTCATCTCCAATAAAGCCTTCCAATACAACGCCAAGCTGCAATATGTGTAAGTGTATTTTATTTTTTTTCCTCCAATCTCCTGTTGTGTCCTTGTTTGTAAGTGTCAGTCACCTTTTTGACAGAACTGATGATTGTCGCCAGCCGCCTTCGGATCAGGTGACAAAACCACAAAAGCGTTATCAGAACTGCTCGGCGCTTAAACAACAGCACGGAATACGGCATGCGAGTGTAGGAGCTATAACTCGAGACATAAAGGAATTCACACGGCACAAGTAGGGAAAATGAGGAATAATGACAGAATGAGGAGGATTAGAGGAATTTTTAATCAAATTCACACCAACAAGGATTAAACCAAGGTGTGTTAATCAAGGATTTGTTGATCTAGCTTTATTACGTTGTAACACTCTAAATTATAACACCTTTATAACACCTTTTTAAAAAATCTTTACCTGGGATTAAGTCCAATTTTCAACATTATCCAGTCAAAAAATATAAAACAACAATAACAATAGAAACAAGGTCATGCTTTACATTATATATATATATATATATATATATATATATATATATATATATATATATATATATATATATATATATATATATACAGTCAAGCATGACCTTGTTTCTAACATTTTGGGACATTCACTACCCTGAAGTTGATTTTCCCTATAACAGCAAATCCTGAAGTGTTTTATTTCTCTTATACCACAGCAAGTTTCCAACAATTACAATTTTCTATTAATTAAACAACAAGACATCATACTTTTTATTCATTTATAGACTCCTTCCATAAATAAACATCTCCTTACAGAAAACATTTACAGACCAAAGATTACACGGTTTTTAAATCCGTTTACATGGAGCGTCCACCGTACAAGCCCATGTGTATGAGCCGTTACTACAGAAATGATAACGTATTAGCACGAGCGCATTAATATAAACCAGCACTAATAAATCAACACTTTCTGACAGGTCAGAACCCAGAATTCAGCAGCACTGTGGTATAGTTATGGCATTATCGTCTAACCCTGACTTTG
The DNA here is from genome assembly GCF_027358585.1 of Pangasianodon hypophthalmus. Lineage (NCBI taxonomy): Eukaryota > Metazoa > Chordata > Actinopteri > Siluriformes > Pangasiidae > Pangasianodon > Pangasianodon hypophthalmus. Next base: position 2,167,060 of record NC_069731.1, on the reverse strand, counting down.
CATAACCTCAAGCATCTGAATTCTTGGACTTGAACTTGAAGGACTGATATTGTTGAGAAGATAACATGAACCCTCTTGTTAAGTGGCATTAATTAAAAGGACCTGTTTGAACCTGAGAAAGATGCTAAAGAATGAGAATATGTTGTTTTACAGTTCAGGCTTTTGTGGACACACACACATGTAATCAGAGGCAGCTTCGTGTCATCTGTGACCTTATCGCCACCATCTTGTAGGCTTTCCCTCGCTGCCTGTGCAACATGCTTGGTGTTGTTGATCAGGGCGATAGCGGTCAAGGAGGGGGCGCTGGCATGGGATTTGGGGAGCTGGTGGCGAGAGTGAGGAGGAGGGGGACGAAATCTGATTCGACATCCAGCAGTCACCTTTTACTCGCTCACTTTGGCGTCTTATTGACAGCTGATGCATAATAAATACACTCCACTAAGGGTCCATTATGACTCAATCAATATTTCACAGAGCGCTGTGTAGTGGGAGCAGATGTGTCTCTAAGATCAGAGGCGAGAGAGAGAGAGAGAGGGGGAGAGAGAGAGAGAGATGAGGGGTGCTCAAGGCTAAAGAGCTGGAAAATACAATATACAGCTGACTAACAGAGCAGGAATACAGTACGTATGCTGTTTTATTCGACCGATCTCCCGGAATTCTTGCTGTGTTAATAATCACGTCTCAAACCATTGACAAGTGCGCTTTCTTCCAGTACTAGGTGGCAGCTGCTTTCCCCGCCCCCCTCGTGCCCCCCCCCACGGCAATGCAGAGGAATCGAGCCGGTAATAGATAGGCCCTGATGGCTCACCCATCTGACATGAACTTTTGAGGATGGGGAAAACAAATATTTGAACCCCTGCTGGCACCCATTAGTCCTGCCACAGAGAATCTGTATCCCTTAAGTGTCCTGCATCCCGAGAGCCATCGCTTGCTGTCACTTTGGCCTTTGTTTTCATCTGACAAGCCTCTGGCATCCTCATAGCCACAGAGTGTGAAGCAAATCAAAAGGAAAAGTCATAATTGGCAGCAAGCACAAATATAAGGCTGCTTTCACACTTAGTGTTTTGCTGTCAACCTCAAGCACATGTTTTTACAGGAAGTGCTTGCCTATAAATAGTTACAGTGGAGCTGTCAAAGTTGGAAAATGTTAAAAACTTTTATGAAGCACACTGAGAAAGTTATGGGGGGAAGCGAGAAAAACAAACATATAGCACAAAGTGATAGTGAAAAAGCAGTCTTGCTAGTGTACGAATATTGAACTAATATAACACCATGACTTGACTTGATTTTTTTTCCCCATTTCCTAATTTGGTCTTGTCCAATTCCCACCCATTAGCCAACTTCCTCTGAGCCACATGAAGCTAACCACTTCTTTTCAAACTGCTGCTCATGCTGCATCACAGGGCGGCGTAACACTCAGAGGAAAGTGCTATCCGCCCTCTTCTGCATACATGAGCTCACAGATGCCTATGATTGGCTAGCATCATTCTGATTGACAGGAGAGTAGAATATGCCCCGCCAACCCAGAGAGCATGGCCAACTTTTGCTCTCTTAGCATTGTCGAGATTCAAACTCATGATCTCCGGATGAGAGAGTGAAAGCTTTTCTGTTGTGCCTCTCGGAAACTAAATTCTCTTTATTTTCTGCCTCCAAAGCTACAGTGAAGGCAAACAACCTCAGTACACCAATCTTTAGTTCATCTGCATTACTGATAATAATAAACCTACTGTAGACAGCTAGCTAGAGTAGGTAGTTAGTTGATATTAGCTAGGACTGGGAAGAGTGGTACTATGGTTACAGTGTGCAGTTTTTCATATCAGCACAATAAGCGCTCCAAACAGCAATTTTTCTGAAGGGGTGTGCAGGGACTCTAACAGTATATGATTCTTATAATGTAATAAAGCTAAACATTGGTGTAGTCGTGAACATGGAAAATAGTTCCTCAAAAAATGATACAATACTTGCTTGTTTTTGTAGCCTGTTTTGGCTTCTCGGTATCTGCCAAGTCATACTGCTTACTCAGGATGCATGACCATGCTACTGAGAAATGCGCGATATCAATTACTCACCTCTATATTTAATTAGAACTGTGACATACCTCTGTCTGATGTCATACCCTGGATTTTCATCACATCTGATGAATCATAATAATCATAACACTGTCTAAGTTTGGGATTAGTCTATTTGTTTGTGTACTGCAATTAAGTTCATCGTGATAAAATAAAAGCTGATAAAATAAAATCTTTTATACTCCATTTTGTCATCCAGCCATACACACACAACTTGATTGAATTGTGGGTGTAACCCAACAGCTCAGGGGGCAGAGCTAAAACTACAAGTTGCAGTAAAGCTATCAAATCTAAGTAATGTGATTCGAGACACATGGTGTATTTAAAAATTTGCAAATGTCACATGAGAACTGTTGCAATTTAAGAATTTGCAATGCATGAAATTGCAACTCTGCAGAGAATGTGTAATGCTTTTATAGCTCAAATGTTTTCTCTGGTGTCTCGCACTTTTTCTCGGATTGATGGCGCACAGGAACCTGGCCGCAAACTCACTCATGCACATCGGCTGGAAGGTCTTCCACTCGCTTCCTCTGCTGAATCTGTGAGTACAATCTTAAACTTTTTCGAGAGTTCTTCAATGGTTCTTTCGGTATTTAAGAGTCTTCTAGAAAACTTTAGAAGCTTTTTGGAAGGTGAAAGTTGTAGGATTCTACAGAGGACCATTTGTTTTATGTTCATGTCTTAAACACAAAATGGCTTCATTATTTACTCAGAAAAAAACTAAAGCAAATGCTTTTCTGCATTAGCTTATGTCACATGTTGCTTTGGTTTTTACTTGCTAAAATTAAAAATACAAAAGTTCATACAATTTTGGTTGTAATTTGAAAATTATATTATATACTATAAACCTTTACTCTGAAAAAAAAAAGTTTCATTAATGTCAACAAATACGTATTTGAACCTTGGACTCTCCCACATCGGGGTTCAGCTATAAAATCCCAAATTTGAACATCATTAATTCCATTATTAAAAATGGAAAGAATATAACACAACTGCCTAGAGGAGATCATCCACCAAAAGTCAATGTAAAGAGGGGATTAGTCAGAGGAACAACCAAGAGAACAAGGGTAACTCTGAAGGAGCTGGAGAGATCCCCAGCTGAAATGGGAGAAAATGGGAGTTCAGGACAACCATAACCTGTACACTACACTAAGCTAGAATTTATGGAAGAGTGGTGAGCCATATGAAATCCTGTTGGAGGTTTGCTGAAAGGTATGTTGGAGACTCAGCAAACGTAAAAATGGGTTCTCTGTTCTGATGAGACCAAAAGTGAAATTTTTGCTCTTGGTACAAAGCTGTACATTTGGCAGAAACTCAGCACTGCTCATCAAGCATGCCACTGGTCAAGTCCAAGACCAGGACCAGCCGAGATCGAGCCACGACCAAGTTCTAATTTGGTCGAGATCAAGTCAAGATCAAGTCCAGATAAAAGTGAGACCACATCATGATCGAGACCGAAAGCCATCAAATCCTTTTCAAGACCAATTATTTCAACTAACTGGCTTCATTTATTCATTGAGTCAGTTTTCTGAAAGAAGGAATTTCTTCTTGTCATCCTTTGTGCATGCGAAAAGAAAAGACAAAATGACCAGTATCTTTACAAACTCCCCGTCGAAACCAAGACCTTATTTACTGCCCAAGACCGAGAAAAGTCCAAG
>NC_069731.1:1740833-1858333 GCF_027358585.1 Pangasianodon hypophthalmus | reverse complement strand
AAACAGATTTTTAAAAATATGTTGTTGATTAAAATGTAAAACCTGCAATCGTTGATGTGGTGAAGGTTTTTGTTAGGAGACATTTATTTAATATTTATGGAAGGAGTCTCCAGTGTCGGTGTTTTGTAACAGTCACGGTGCTTCGTAAAGTTTCCCAGCACAGGAAAGTCTTCAGGACGGAGGAGTTTACGCTTTCCAGTTTCTCAGTAAAATGAAAAGCTGCGTTTTTTGGAGAAAGAGAGAAGGAAAAAGAAAGGCTGGTGAGGGAACGATTGTTTATCATTGCTATAACGTACGTAAGAACAGGAACTAACTTGTCTCGCAGACATTCAACAACATTAAATTTAACTGTAAACCTTTAAAACGTTATAAAACGTTGGCAAATCGTTGCGGTATAAGAGTTTATGTGCTATTGGTCGGCTTCGTGTCGTTCCACGATCCCTGGCGTGGATTATTTTCACGTAACCGCGTGTTATCTGTCGTATGTTATTCCTTACGTAATATATCGCGATATCAGTAGTATATAATCACATTTTCCAGTCCTTAATCCAGGACACTAACTTAGATAAAGTTCAATAAAAACTAAAACAATGAAAAAAAGGATAATATTAAACTTTCAGTCAGTTAATTGTTATGGTGCGAAAGAAAAAATTCACATTTTCAAAGACGACGACATTTTTTAGCCTTTAATAGTAGAAATTTTACTCATTTGTACCTGGAATGTTTGAAGAGTTTTATTCCGAAACAAATCACGTCCGTTTTTGGCAATTTTACTAACAAATGTGTCATGTCATGTGTAGTTCATTAAGTGGCTGAGGATTCTGGGAAATGGAGTTCGTTGCAGAAGTAGTCAGTGAAGGTGAGGAATTCTGAGAATTCGTAGAGTTCTTGATGGGAGCGCGCAGATCTGTGATTTAATACAAATTACAGAAAGTAAAATCCTTATCTCGATTTCATCGATCATCGAAATTGTTGGACTGACAGCGTTTTATCTTTGTTTCCATGGAGCCAGCTGTAGCAAAGCAAAGTGTTACGCTTTATGTCATATTTTAAGCTGTGGTACTTTTATGGACTTTTTTTTTTCCATTGATATAATGTTAGCTAATTAATGTTACATCCATTCATTGAGGGAGGGAAATAGAGGGAAATAATTTTGCTTTTTAGTGAAAATTGTAAAAACACTCTTTGTTTTTGTTTTGGTTTTTGGTGGCATTTGACACTGTCCTATCATTGTGAGGACCTGTAGTCCTTTCCTGTTTTTTGGTCCTCATAAAAGGCTTAAATATGTAAACATAAAAAAAAGATGTATACACCCACACACACGCACACACACACACACACACATGTGCTGGAAGGTGTGTTTCTCTTAGAGAGTGTGGCAAATGACTGATGTTTACTTTGCACAGTCAAATCCTTTTCATCTCTGAAATCGTTCTCAAAGCGGAGCACAGGAACCCATGACCTTCCGCAGTAACCACCGCCCTACACACACACACACACACACACACACACACACACACAAACATAGCATATGACTGCACCAATTATTTCAGTTTAAATGCCTAACTGGGACTTGGAGGTCTTCAGAGACCATGGGGGACTGAATGGAAATCCCACTGTGGTTAAACGTCTCGTTAAAAAAGCGCTAATCGTGGCTGAGCTGTTTTTTTTTTTGTTGTTGTTGTTGTTTTAATCGTGTCTCACATCTACGTGTGTAAATATAAATACTGTTTGGGCAGCAGTGGTGTCTTTGTGTGTTGACGTGTCTTTCTATATTTCCGTTTTACACGCTGCTCGATCTGACGCTCCATCCATCCACACCTATGTGGATTTTTTTTTCAGGTTTTTTCCTCTGCTAATTTTAGGGATAAACAGTATTGTGTTTGACAATACACTGACACTGATGCAAATCCTGACTCGAGTCAACCTGTGACACGTGAGCTAGTCGACAAGCAGATAGCTAGCTGGCTGGCTAAAGTAGCTAATGTTACTGATATGTGTATTATATATTCAGGAATATTCGTAGAGCCTGGTATGTTGTAGATGTGTGGAGATGTAGCGATGTTCCTCGGCTGTGTGTCGTGGCTGAAGGTTGTTTTAGATGTAGACGGTTTAATGTTTATTCTCGGGGTGTGTAGATGTGTTTAAGAGCGTGAGATGATAAGTAAAGCACACAGTGAGACAGAGATACTGAGGCGACTGTGTGCAGATTAGCTGCTGCTTTTCACAGCACAGCAACACAAAAGGAAAGAGCGCAGAAGAAGAAACACAAGTCCAACAAGTCAGAGGAGTCAGATACAAACGCCTGATTGTTCTGAGTGTACTGTCCCGAGTCATGCACTGGCAACACAACACAACCAGACAACACTACAGTACACTATGCTACACTACTCAGTACACAACACAAGACAGCACAATACTACAGTACACTACACTACACAAGACAGCACAATACTACAGTACAGTACACTACGCTACACAACTCAAGACAGCACAACACTACACTACACAAGACAGCACAATACTACACTACACTACACTGCGCTACACTACTCAAGACAGCACAACACTACACTACACTACACTACGCTACACTACTCAAGACAAAACAACACTACAGTACACAACACTACACTACGCTACACTACTCAAGACAAAACAACACTACAGTACACAACACTACACTACGCTACACAACTCAAGACAGCACAACACTACAGTACACAACACTACACGACACTGCACTACACTACACAAGACAACGCAACACTACAGTACACAACACTACACTACGCTACACTACTCAAGACAAAACAACACTACAGTACACAACACTACACTACGCTACACAACTCAAGACAGCACAACACTACAGTACACAACACGACACGACACTTCACTACACTACACAAGACAACGCAACACTACAGTACACAACACTACACTACGCTACACTACTCAAGACAAAACAACACTACAGTACACAACACTACACTACGCTACACAACTCAAGACAGCACAACACTACAGTACACTACACTTCACAAGACAAAACAACACTACAGTACACAACACTACACTACACTACTCAAGACAAAACAACACTACAGTACACAACACTACACTACGCTACACTACTCAAGACAAAACAACACTACAGTACACGACACGACACTACACTACTCAAGACAAAACAACACTACAGTACACGACACGACACTTCACTACACTACACAAGACAGCACAACACTACAGTACACAACACTACACTACGCTACACTTCACAAGACAAAACAACACTACAGTACACTACACTTCACAAGACAAAACAACACTACAGTACACAACACTACACTACACTACTCAAGACAAAACAACACTACAGTACACAACACTACACTACGCTACACTACTCAAGACAAAACAACACTACAGTACACGACACGACACTACACTACTCAAGACAAAACAACACTACAGTACACAACACGACACGACACTTCACTACACTACACAAGACAGCACAACACTACAGTACACAACACTACACTACGCTACACTACACAAGACAAAACAACACTACAGTACACAACACTACAATACGCTACACTACTCAAGACAAAACAACACTACAGTACACAACACTACACTACGCTACACTTCACAAGACAAAACAACACTACAGTACACAACACGACACGACACTACACTACTCAAGACAAAACAACACTACAGTACACAACACTACACTGCGCTACACTACTCAAGACAAAACAACACTACAGTACACAACACTACACTACGCTACACTACACTACTCAAGACAAAACAACACTACAGTACACAACACTACACTACACTACACAAGACAGCACAACACTACAGTACACAACACTTCACTACACTACACAAGACAGCACAACACTACAGTACACAACACTTCACTACACTACACAAGACAGCACAACACTACAGTACACAACACTACACTACGCTACACTACACAAGACAAAACAACACTACAGTACACAACATGACACTACACTACACAACACTACACTACACACAACAACACACTACAGTACACAACACTACACTACACAAGACAAAACAACACTACACTACACTACTCAAGACAACACAACACGACACTACACAACACGACACTACACTACACAACACTACACACTACAGTACACAGCACTACACAAGACAAAACAACACTACAGTACACAACACTACACAACACAACTCTACACAACACTACACTACATAACACATGACGATACCTCACTACACTACACAAGGCAAGACAACACTACAAGACAAGACTACATTACACACCAAAAGTCAACACTGCACAAGACAACACAACACTACGGCACACTGGCACACAACACTGAGCGTTGAGACAACACAAGGCAAAACTGCAGTATACAGCACAACACAACACTGCACTCCACAAGACAACATTACACAACACAAGACACAGCACCTCACTACACAACACAACTCTCCGCTACACTGCACAAGACAACACTACACAACACAACACTACACTACACTCCACAACACAAGACAACACAACACTACGCTACACTACACTACACAACACAAGACAAGACAACACTACACAACACAACACTACACTACACTCCACAACACAAGACAACGCAACACTACGCTACACTACACTACACAACACAAGACAACACAACACAACACTGCACTACACAAGACTACACTACACTACACAACACAACTCTCCGCTACACTGCACAAGACAACACAACACAACACTACACTACACTACACAACACAAGACAACACAACCCTACGCTACACTACACAACACAAGACTACACTACACAGCACAAGACAACACAACACTACACTACACTACACAACACAAGACAACACTACACAACACAACACTACACTACACAAGACTACACTACACAGCACAAGACAACACTACACTACACAAGACTACACTACACAACACAACTCTCCGCTACACACACAAGACAGCAATACACTACACTACACAAGAAAACACTACACTACACAACACAACACAACTCTCCGCTACACTGCACAAGACAACACAACACAACACTACACTACACTACACTCCACAACACAAGACAACACAACACTACACAACACTACACAACACAAGACAACACTACACAACACAACACTACACTACACAAGACTACACTACACAGCACAAGACAACACAACACTACACTACACAAGACTACACTACACTACACAACTCTCCGCTACACACACAAGACAGCAATACACTACACTACACAAGAAAACACTACACTACACAACACAACACTACACTCCACAACACAAGACAACACAACACTACGCTACACAACACTACACTACACAAGACTACACTACACTACACAACACAACTCTCCGCTACACTGCACAATTGAATCACAGTTGAATCTAATCTAATCTAACAAGACAACATTACACTACGCTACACAACATTACACTACACAAGACTACACTAAACTACACAACAAAAAATAGTTAAATAAATCTTCGCCATATCATCAGTTATACGTTGTGTTTATTAGAACTGGTTTATATGGAGCGTCCATCGTACACGTCCCTGTGAATGAGCTGTTACTATAGAAACCATAACGTACTAGAAGGAGAGTCTTAATATTAATATAAACCTGGGATTTGGAGCTGCTGACCAATCAGAATGCAGAACACTTCATTGTGATCTTTTAACGTTATAAAGTGCTGTACTGTAAATATTATTATTATTATTATTATTATTATTATTTATTAGTACTGTTTAGTATGAATCAGGTTAATTAGACTTTTTAAGGAGTGGGGAAGAAGTAGAGAGATTTCGTGCACTTCGGTTTGCCCTTTTTTGGGGAACGTCCAGCGATTTTTCCGAGGTGATGAGGGAAAAATGTAGAGCGCTCCCAGAGCTGTGTTTAATATGCATACTGCACATTTCACTCCGACCTCGTTACACATTTTTGAAATGTTTACTTCCAGATTATAAAAAGATTTGCTGCGTCCCACCAGCGATGTTTGCGATTTTGTTCAGGAAAATGGGGCGAATGTGTAACCCTTTCCACTTCCAGCTGATGATTTATAGCAGTGAATAATAAGCTGGGAGGTGAAGTTAAAGGGTTAAAGAATGTCCAGGCTAAACGGATTTCTCATTAAATCGAACAATAGCACGGATCCATTAACGAAATGATTTCTTATCCGTAATCGCAAGAATGCACGGAGGCAGCTGGATCCTTGACGACGCCGTTGCCCTGGGAGAGAGGAAAGCCTGCGAGCTTTGCGTAATCATGACCTTAGAGGAAATGAAAGAGGCCTGGATCGTCCAGAGCTCTGCGCTCGGCGCGTTTTTCATTTCCAGAGGAACAAAAGAGCATCAGCTCGAGGTGTCGGGTTTCTATTGTGACGGGACACACCTTAGCTCACCTCACAGGCTGCAAAACAAAAGCCCGTTTGCCTTGGTTTGCATCTACAGAACAAATACAATTAGACTTGTTGTTGTGATTCGACGAACGTCAGATAAAATTGATGTCTTCGTTACTCTGTACTGAGCTCTGATCCTCTTCAATTCAACACCACCCACAGAAAAAAAGTTACTGTCTGCCCTTTTCTGAGACGAGCTCAGGACAGACCTGCTGGGATCAAAGCAGTGAAAGATTTCAGCTCAGGATGTCCTCAGAGATCCCATTATATTCTTCCCTTTCACACACGGAGGCAGAAATACACCCAGTGTGTGACGGGGAATCGGATCAGACGCTCCATTCTTACGTATCATGGAAAATTACACGCACACAGTTCGGGTTACATCATATTTTCACAACGTCCTGTGACTTTCCTTAGATACTTATATATCGTATAAATACCTATGTGACTGTAGCAAAGGGTGTAATAATAATAATAAATAAAATAATAACAAGAGTAATAATGGAAGAGAAGATTTAAAAAAAAATCAAAGAAAAAAAGAAAGAAGAGTAAAAATATGTTAAAAGAAATTATTACTTTAATCTCAGCAGTAACATTCAAAAAGCCTGAGCTCCTTTTTTTGCTTGATTTTAATTTAATTTCTTCTATTTTATTTTCTCTTTTTTTCTTCTCTTTTTCCTCTCCCTGTCTTCAGAGTGGCCTTAGATCTTCTGGATGCTGATTTTTATTGATGTAGATCAGTGTTTAGGTGAAATGAGTTAACCTTAAAATTGTTTGTTTGTTTTGTTTGTTTTGTTTTAAAGATACAGTGCTTCTGTATAAAACTGATTTGGGGGCGGGGCTACGTACAAGCTCAGTTAGTGATGTCACTAAATAAACGGACCAGTCATATCCGAGATCGCATCCTAGACACAGAACCTGCGTGCTAAGCTAGCGCTAACCCAGCTCATGTTTTGGTTGTTATGGTAACGTATTAAGCGATTTTTAACAGGATATACTCACTGAGAAAAACGGATGATGATGCAAATGAGGACTCGGATACAGAATTCCCACAGCAGTGCTGAATGCTGGATTGTGATTGGTCGGAAGGTGTTGATTAATTTTCTATAACAGCAGCTCTGAAGGAGTCTCCAGTGTCAGTGCTTTGTAACAGTCAGAGGTAAAGCTATAACTTTAAGCTTTCTGACATCTTCAGGACAGAGGAGTTTACGCTTTTTTGCGGTTTCTCGGTAACATGATAAGACGACATTCTGCATTTTTTTTTTTTGTCTTATTAATTTCAGGAGAGAGAAAAGAGAGAAGCTGGTGAGGGAACGACTGTTTATAGCTGCTGTAACGTAAGTGATGACAGGAAGTTGTTTTGTAGATGTTCCACAAGAGTATGATGTGTTATTCTTTAATAAATATTAAATTGTAATCGTGTTAGAGGAATAAAACACCTCAGGACATGCTGTTAGAGGAAAACAATCATTATTTTACCATAACAGCAAGACGCCTAACTAGTCGGCTAGCTACGTTAGCTAATGTTAGTGATGCTAAATGATAGTTTAAAATGAAAAATTTTTTTGTTAGCATTGTGCTGCAGATTGCTTGTTGTTTGTGTCACCGAGTGACTGGATTTATTTATTTATTTTTTAGATTTTGGTCAAAGTACCTGCATGTGTTCTGATCTCTGACCTGGCAAACGTTCACTCAGGTTTTTAGTTGCTATTTTTAAACCCGGTGTCAGTCAGTTCTGTTTCCTGGTAGCGGTTGATGTGTTGCTCCGCGTACAATCACATCAGCTCGTTGATCAGAGGTTATTGAATTATAACCTCTCGTGCTCGTGAGCGCAGACACACTCGGCTCGCTGTATATATTTAGAGCGCGAGTGGCTTTAGAGATCCATCAGCACTGAGGTTATGTGATAAACAGAATCAGCGGCTGTATTTGGACAGCAGTTAATATTAACGCATGTTTAATCTGTGATCAGAGAACACCGCTGTGGCCTACAGGGGGATTTATTGTGCAATTTCAAAAAACTGTTTTCTCCCTTGTGTTTCAGGTCAAGCCACGTCGCCATGGCACAGATTCTGTCACTCATCTTAATCACATGTGAGTCATTATCACTTTAATACACACTGTGTGTGTGTGTGTGCGTGTGCGCATGTGTGGTGCATGTGTACGTGTGTGTGGTGTGTGTGTGTGTGTGTGTGTGTGTGAGTCATAGAGTATCAATGCTCCATCTAGTGTCCTCAACATTGAGGCCAAAAATATTGGCTATTGATTGTAGAATTATTATTCACAATTAATAATAATAATAAGAAGAAGAAGAAGAAGAATATGGTAATGTGACAAAAATTTTCGTATCTCATCACATTTTGCCATCGTAAGACTGGAGCTGTATTATATGAGCTTTAAATGTCTTTATATTCTTTATAGATTATATATTTTTAGCAACTATTTGTTAATAATTACATTTTTTTTTATAAAAGGCGGGAAAATGTAACGATGTACACAAACATACTTTTCATCCATTTTAGAAAATTTATGACAGTGAATAATAATGCCATATTTTTGGGGAAAAAAAAACACAAAAAATGTAGTAGTAAGTAAGTAAATAAATAAATAAATAAATAACACCTACAAGAAAAAGAATCACTGCAAAGAAATACTTGCAAAAAAAACAAAAAAGGGGGCGATTGAGGATTCTTACTGCATTATTGTGCTAATTGCGTCTGCTGGCTTTTTTTTTTTTTTTAATTAAAATAAAATTGATTTCTAGATATTAACGATTTTCTATATTTCTAGTTTTCACCCTCATCTTGGCAGAGGATCAGCAGCCAAGTAGGACATTTCTCTTATTGCTGATTTCACTTTATTTAGATTTAGTTTATGTTTAGTTTGTTTAGATTGCTAATCAGAAGTCATATTAACACGACTCTGTTCTCTGTTCGTTCATGTCAGAGGATGATCCGTTCACTTTCGGTAAGTAAAGATCTCACTGGATTATTTCTTTTCTGACATCAGAACACACACTTACTGCGAGCCAGTCTGAACACTGAGTGTCTTACTCAGAGGCCACGCCCACATCCATCTTATTATTGTATATGCAGGAATGAACAGAGTGAATACTTCGTTATGACAGATGAGGGGTTTCTGTATGTCCTACTTGGACGTATTTTAATCTCTGCTCAAGAAATACAGCTCAAGATCAATTTGTAATAATCTGTTTACTGTAGCACTAAAATCCTCGCTAAGCTTAGCTAACAAAATTTAGACATGACTGGAGGAATTAGCTGGTTATATATAGTCAGGTTGAATTCGGATTAAAAATGTTCCCATTGTTTCTAACGCTGACGACGCCCCAAAATATTTCCTTATATCCCCTGAAAAGACCTTAATGTTTCTTAACGTAACGTGTGTTAGCCTTACACTCTTACTCTAGCTACTAGCTAGCTAGCCGCTACCTTTTTTCCATCAACTAGCGCAAGCAAGAGATTGGACTAAAAGAAGAACTAGAAGAAGGTTGATTAAATCCAATTAATTAGCATTCGTTTATGCTTTGAGTCTCTCCTGATTTTTTTTGTTTGTTTGTTTGTTTGTTTTTTTGTTTTTAGTTTTGGGTTTCTTCGGGGTTTTTTTTTTCTTTGAGTTTTGGGTCTTTTCTGTTTTTTTTTTTTCTTTGAGTTTTGGGTCTCGTCTATTTATTTATTTATTTATTTTTTTTCAGTTTCGGGTCTCTTCTGTTTTTCCTTTTTACATTTCTCCGCCCCAGATAGATATGAACGCTTCACGATCGCAGCTTTTTCATGATCTCCTGACTTTAGTTATATTCGTTACCTAATTTACGGTAATTACGCTCTGTGACTTTTTGCCCAGTGACCAGTCTCCTTGTCTGTCTGTGTGTAGATTATCACCGGCTGCGTGTTGGAGGGCTGATCATGGCCGCGGTGTTGTGTCTGATCGGCATTACTATCCTCCTCAGTGAGTTTATCACACACACACACACGCACACACACACAAACACACACACTGCTGTTACCATCACAGAGATGATTAGCTTATTTTCCCATAACGGCACTTTTATGCTGCAGCAATTTACAAATATTTACGACAACATCCAAGAAAAAAGTTAGTTCCTGTTCTTACGTTACAGCAGCTATAAACACTCGTTCCCTCACTGAGAAACGGAAAGCGTAAACGTCCCCGTGTCGGAAAACTTCAAGTTATTAGGGGTGTAAACATCAGCTTTCCACACGATACGATACGATTCTGATTGATAAGACTGAAAGATTCCATATCTGACGATATCACTGAATCGGATACGATACGATAAGGAAGGATTTAGTATCCTCCGATCGACATGTGACTTACTTTGTTCAGAATCCGGGGTACCATTAATTTGCGAATGATGATGATGATGATGATGATGATGAAGAGAAGGACTGTTTAAAAGTATCCGAGTTACGGCTAAAATCAGTTTCCTCGCCTGTTATTTACCCATCATTTTAAAAATAGGAATTATTCTTTACACACCTGTTCTCTGTCCTTTTTCCGATAATAATCAGTTTTTTATTGTTTCCTCGATTCATTTCACTCGTTGCCAAATCGTCCGATCGTTCCGAGCTGTTACTATAGTAACCGTAGCGCTGTTTATTAGAACGAGCGCACTAATATTAATATAAACCCGTGATGTGAAGATGTGCAGCTGCACTACTGTCAGAGCCGCTGTTATAGAAAATTAATCAACACCTTCCGACCAATCGCAATCCAGAACGCAAACGTTGAGTGTTGAGCAAACTGACACGACGATACGGAGAACCGAATGTAGCTGAACGCAGTGAAAACTCTCACTCTGTTTTTTTTTTAAAAACACTGTTGGATGTTGTAACTTTTGTAGAAAATGCTGCATTTCTTATTTTTAATTATTTGTAGCATAGAAAATGTTTGTAAATTTATAAAGTTTAACTCGAGGACACCTGAAACGAGCCTGACGCTGCTCTCTTACAGGTGGACACTGCAGATGCAAATTTAACCAGGACAAGAGGTATGATGTTAAAAATGATGTTAAAAATACAAACTATTTTAGAAATATTAGAAATGTTAATGGAGCACTAATCACTTTATGTACTAATCCAGGAGGAGGACAGGAAGTAACGCAGCGACCCAACAGATGCTCAATGACACAGGTACAGTGTTTAAAAGCTATAACTAACTTAAAAATAACTATAACAAATATGTCTTGATAATGAAATAAAAACATAATTTCTACTCATATTTCATCTTTTATTTATTTTACTGCCTTATTCTTAACATTTCTGGACTTTATCGGTGTGTAAAAGTGTTGAAATGTAGACTATTTGCAACCAATTTAGACAGCTAGCACATTCCAGTGACCTTAGCTAACGCTTGACACAATGTAATTGTTAGCATAATGTTAGCTAGTTTGCAGTCAAACTTAGCTACAGATTTTAATTAAACATTAGAATAGTTAGCCTAATGCTAGCTACCCTGAGTGAGCACGTTAGCCTAATTTTAACTAGCCTGCTAGTACTCTGGCTAATGCTTTACACAATATAACAGCTAGCCTAAGTTAGCTAGCCTGTTAACAAACTTGGCTAGTGGTGTACACAGTGTGAGAGCCTAATGTTAGTTAGCGTTCTAGTGTTGGATTTAAATACATGATATAGCACATTAGCTAGCTTGTTAACAACCTTGGCTAGCTAATACACTGAAATAGCTGCTACTGGAGAGTTAGCAGGCAACATTAGTGCAGTGCTGCGTTTCGGTAGCTGGCTAGCTTAGCTAATGTTGCTAAATAATATATTAATGTTTATTTATTAAATAATTTGGTTTTCAGTAAAATGTATTTTTCTCTATAGTCTGTGCTTATTATTTGTTTTATTAAAAAAACTGCTTTACTTCTAAATGCTTTTCACTTTTATAATCATTTGTTGATTGTTTTTTAATCAGTGTTTTTATACGATGTTTATAAAATTATTTATTTTGTAATTTTTTTTTTTCAAATAGCATTTGGAAGTTTAAAATGCTTTTAAATTGTTACATTTAAATTCATACTTAAATTCATGTCAAATATATTTTGAATAATAGATGTAATGTTTGTTTATTAAATACATATTTAATTTATTAAATTTAAAATATTTAACATTTATATTAAATTATTAAATAATTAAAATAATAATATAATAATAAATAATTTCAGTTTTCAGTAAAAGTATTTTTCTTCAGTCTGTAAAAAAAGATACACCTTGAGATAGATATATTGTATATTTTATTCGTTTTCCTCATTAAACTGGTTTTCTTTTTTTAAAATGTTTTATTTAAATGGTTTATTTTAAATTTTTTCTTTGTTTTTACCAAACCTAAATACGGGGATGAATGTTATAAGTATTGTGATATGATATTTCCGGCGTATCGGACTTCCCTGTGTGTGAACACTCGTATAAATGACACAGTAATGTTTTATATTTTGCTGTAGATTACTGTGTAGATTGCTGGAAAAGGTTGTGGTGTAGCAGCGATGTCACCGTGGTGTGTGTGTGTGTGTGTGTGTGTGTGTGTGTGTGTGTGTGTGAGTAACCTGCAGTAACCGGATGCAGTGTGACATGAGCGAGTCGATCGTAGCGGTTGGAGGTGTCTCCTGTGTACGAGTTCCATCTGCTGCGTGTTGTTTTGCCAGTTGCTCCTGGGATGCGTTCGTAAACACAAAGCCAGCTCGGCCGTATGGTGCTTCTCTCCACGGAGCCTCGGCACAGTTTCCATGATGAATGGCTTTCTGTGTGTGTGTGTGTGTGTTTGTGTGTGTGTGTTTGTGTGTGTACCTGAGAGAGGAAACAGAGGTGATGATACACACTGGAAATGTGGTGTGTGTGTGTGTGTGTGTGTGTGAGAGAGAGAGACTGAGGATCCATTTTAAAGACAAATTAAAATAAAAAAACATCACATGCCCAAAGTATCGACCAACTGTGGGTCACGTTAAAACCCCTGGTGATAAAAACCACACAGAGAGAGTGTCAGGGCTTCGATCCTCCATTTCCTCCCATAGCTATGAGCTTGTCTAGAGCTCCGCCTCCTGTGTTGTGATTGGCCGAGAGACTGCGATAAACCACGCCCCTTATATGGTGCTACAGCCGAACATGCACAACAGGAACAGTTTGAATTATCGTACAGTGGAGTGGAAAAGTTTATACACCCTGTAGATGTTCCTTCATTATCACAGAATGGTTGAATAGTGGATGTATATATCCGCTTTAACAGGAACACCTGATCATTCATGCAGTTATTCAATCAGCCAATCATGTGGCAGCAGTGCAGTGTAGAAAATCATGCAGAGCTTGATCACCTAGAGCTTCAGTTCATGTTCTCATCAAACATCAGAATGTGGTCATAGGTCACAAGCTCACCGAAACAGCTGGACAGCTGAAGAGTCAATAAACATCGCCTGGTCTTTTTCCAGTCATTATCTATCCAGTTTCAGTGCGCACTGTAGCCTCAGATGCTTGTTCTTGGCTGAAATAAGGGAACTCGATGTGGTCTTCTGTTGTTGTTGTAGCGTATCTGCCTCAAGGTTTGACGTGCTGTGCGTTCTGAGATACTTTTCTGCTCACCACGGTTGTAAAGAGTGTTTATTTGAGTTCTGGTCAACTCGAACTGTCCATTCTCCTCAGACCTCCTTCATGAGCAACAGCGTAGAACTGCAGCTTACTGGATGTTTTGTTTTGGGGTTTTTTCGCACCATACTGTGTGTGTGTGTGTGAAAATCCCAGGAGATAAGCAGTTTGTGAAAAACTCAAACCAGCCCATCTGGCACCAACAACCACGCCGCCATGGTCTCGAGGACTACTTATGGCAAATAATTTAGGTTGAAGACGTGCACTAGAAGACTTGAACCTGTCTCTTAAATTCTTAAAAGTTTAAACAAAAATCATAATACAGGGAGTTAATTAACTTTTGCCTGGAAATGCAATTGTTCTAATAATTGTAATAAAGCTAATAATGTTGTCTGTTTTGCTTGTTTTGTGTCGCTAGCACGGGCCAGTGAATGTTAAACGCTCCTGTTGGACTACTCAGTGTCAATCTGACTGACGGAGAAGAGTGAAGATCCTGCAGTACCTTTATTCCACTAAAAATGTCCCGGTTTAAAACAGTGAACAAAACAATGGGCCCTTTATTATATTAATGTTATTATTATTATTATTATTATTATTATTATTATTATTATTATATTCCACCTGTTTGCTGCTTACATGGCTGCTCGTCTGGAAAAATCGTCCCTGTACTTTTGTCAGATGTTCATTTCAACTAACTGAACCAATAACCAAAAAAAAAAAACTCTTGTTTGTGTGGAAATCGCCAGAATGTGAGTTTTTGTGTTTTTAACGTGTTTACTAAAATGTCCTCTTTTTTTTTTTTAAGATCCTGTTGATCAGTTTTAGTCACATGACAGCTTATAACCAAAAAGTACAAGCAATCTGTCCACACGTTGTTTCCTGTCAGTGCTGATAATGTAATCTACAGTGTTATGTTACGCTTCATAGTTGAGTGTTTGACAAATAAAACATTTAATTCTGATTTAATAACTACCTGTTTTTATAGATCCTCAGCTTCTAGCAGGTTGTTCATCATGGTCGTGTCACTGTTTCTTATTTTTTAAAAAGAAATTTGTCCACATTGCTGACTAAAACACTAAAACGATCCAAGTGTGAAGTGTGTTTCTTGAATTTTATTTATTAACTATATTTTAAACACACACTGAACTTCAGCTACACACTCTGTCTATTTCTTTATATTATATTATTATTTAAATATTTAAATATGTAATATATTCAAAATAATATATTCAGTTTCTTATGAATGTAATTGTATGAGCACTAACCCTGTCCCTAACCTCTAAACCTTCATACAAATTTGCAAATCGTGTTTTGCTTTTTAAATGTTTGAGTGCGTTTAAGTCTGGATGCTTTTTAAAGTACCAAGTACTCAAGCATTGTTTTGAGACATTTCAGCTTAAATTTTAATTCATAATAAATAATATAAATAAATACATTTTAATTAATTTTAAAAAAAATGTATGCAACACCGTAAACTTTTACTTTAATATCACTTTCCTGCACTTTTCTCACTCTGTATTAATATCACTACAGATCATTATTCATCATTAATGGTATTTATATTTGATATTTCTCATTCTGACATTTTCCTCATTAAATATTAAATATATTACATCTTACTTATTAACGTTTGTCTACAGCGCCACCTGCTGCTCTGATTAAACACTACAAGTATTTATTTTCTCTACAGGTTTCCTTCCTGCTCACTTTCTTATCACTTTCATTTGGCTTTTCATTAAAAATACATACAGCACTCAGGCTGAGATGAACTTAACTCAGATCTTGGTTGGGAATTCTTAGGAATCATTGACTGTAATATTTCTGTCTCCTCTGTAGCCTCTCTCTTTCTTTACACACTGAACACATGACACATTTTAAATTGGCTTTAAAGTGTGTAAGATGGCGGTGAGATTTTTTTTTAAAAAAAACAAAATTTTTAGAGAATTTTTGACAGTTTAATTAATATGGAATTGATATTTTGGATCAACTTTATTTTACCACAGAACTGATTGGTCAGAAGTTGTTGATTAATTTTCTATAATAGCAGCTGTGACAATAGTGCAGCTGCACATCACAAGTTTATATTAATATTAATGTTAATGCACTCATTCTGATACCTTATCATTTGTATAGTAGCAGCTCATGCACAGGAACTTGTACTGCGGATGTTCAACATAAACTGATTAAAAAAAATCATTGATATGGTGAAGTTTTCTGTAAGGAGAAATGTGTTTATGTAACATTTATGGAAGGAGTCTCCAGTGTCAGTGCTTTGTAACAGTCAGAGGTAAAGACATACACCTGCTCCATCACACCACCCTGCTGGTGAATATTTTCCTAATGTGTTTTATTCCTCACATAATTTATTCATTAAAAATCTCCACATCTTTGTCTACAAAAACAGTAGTGGTATTTTGGCACATTTTATTTGACTGTAATTTTAAAACATGAAACTTGCAATGTTTATATCTGCTGATGATTATGATGATTATTAGCAGTAGCAGATTTCCAACTGTAGGTGGCGTCATTGTCAAAAATGTCATGGAGTTTCAGTCATCTGTTCATTTTCCCTTTAGAGATTTATCCTGATTACTCCTCACACTCAGCTACAGCTCCACCGTTTTGTCCTCCAGACATTTTTCCCTCTATACTTCCTTTATTAGTGCTAATTCTCCTTTAATTAAAAGACTTTAATCCATTGTTGGTGCCTTTATTGCTGTACTTTAAGTACTTGGACCTGTGCATTCCCAAATTTCCAACACACAAAACTAATATAAACTTGTGCTTTATTTAAATTCAATATTATATTATAGTACTTCCTGTATTTAAAAAACAGTTGGATGAGTCTTGATATCGGCTGATACTCGAAGTTTTAGTGTCAGTATCGGTTTTAGAAAAGAAAAAATGGTATCTTGCTATAGCTACAAATAACCAAGTGACTAAATAATGTTAAGATATTATTAGTAAAATAAATAAAAAATAAAGACTTCTATGATTTTAAAAGTTAGCATCACTTTCTGAATGTTAGATGTAAAAAAATGTCCCCTAAATACTGCACGACTAATTCAAATTAAAAAACATGTTGACTAGTAGCAGTTTCCGTGGTTAAAGTAAAAACTGTTTGAGGACGTCGCTGTTTTTAGGTTGTTTTATTTCTGCAGCAAAGAATGTCTGAAACCGCACTTCACAGGCTGCACATTGTATATTTCTGTCTTCAGAAATGTAAAAAAGTTCTTAAAATGTTCCCGTGTGGATGAGCTGAAATCTGTGATTCTGAAACTGAGAACGCGCAGCATGGAAGCTCCTTACAGCTTAATGATGGATGGAGGATGCGACGTCTACAGCAGGGTCTGGGAGGTTTTTCCACCATGTTCAACTCCTCAGTAGCGATAAAACATGTGCTCTGAAAGCACTCCTTGAAAAACAACACAGATTTGCACAGATTTAATGTAAAATTTATTTATAGCTTTAAAGGACAACAAAACATAACTGTGTGAGGAATTAAATCGGGAGTGGAATTAAAAATTGTCTTACACACACTTCTACACTCTTCTTCTGAACTGTATGGGGCTATTAGCGAGCTGCAGAATTCACACCCTGACGGACTGTTTATTGTTGCCGGAGATTTCAACCATGCAAATCTCAAGTCACTGCTCCCTAAATTCCACCAACATGTGGACTTTGCAACGAGAGGGAAGCACGCACTGGACCTTGTTTACACAAACATCCCCGGCGCCTACCGTGCGGAGCCCCGCCCCCACCTCGGCTACTCAGACCACATCTCTCTTATGCTAATCCCAGCACACAGACCGCTAGTCAGACGCTCCAAACCGGTTCTGAAGCAGGTGGAAACCTGGCCAGGAGCCATCTCTGCTCTTCAGGACTGTTTTGAACACACTGACTGGCACATGTTCAGGGAAGCGGCAACTGACGGCGACTTGGAGGAATACACGACATCAGTGACCAGCTATATGAGCAAGTGCATTGATGACGTCACTGTCTCCAAGATCATCACCACACGCTCCAACCAGAAGCTGTGGATGACTGCAGAGGTGCGTGCGCTACTGAGGACCCGAGACTCCGCCTTCAGCACAGGCGACAAGGTGGCCCACGCAGCGCATGTGGCAGGGCATCCAGGCTATCATCACCTACAGGACAACATCACCTGCCTGTGACAGTGATGCCTCCGTCCGAGATGTGCTGAACAACTTCTACACTCGGTTTGAGGTGCAGAATGGCGTGACGGCGAGGAAGACCACCCCTCCTCTCATTGACCAGGTGCTGTGTCTAACCACGGCCGATGTGAGGAAGACTCTACACAGAGTCGACCCGCGGAAGGCTGCTGGACCAGACAACATTCCTGGCAGGGTGCTCAGAGGATGTGCAGACCAGCTGGCGGATGTTTTCACGGACATCTTTAACGCCTCCCTGAGCAGTGCTGTCGTTCTGACGTGCTTCAAGGCCACCACCATCGTCCCTGTGCCAAAGAAGTCTTCAGTGCCCTGCCTCAATGACTACCGTCCCGTTGCACTTACACCCATCATCATGAAGTGCTTCAAGAGGCTCGTCATGAGGCACATCAAGACCCTGCTGCCTCCCTCACTGGACCCTCTGCAATTCGCTTGGCGTCCCAACTGCTCAACAGATGACGCCATCACCACCACTCTCCATCTGGCCCTCACCCACCTGGACAATAAAGACACATATGTTCGAATGCCGTTCATAGACTTCAGTTCAGCATTCAACACAATCATTCCTCAGCACCTGATTGGTAAGCTGAACCTGCTGGACCTGAACACCTCCCTCTGCAACTGGATCCTGGACTTCCTGACTGGGAGACCTCAGTCAGTCCGGATCGGGAACAGCATCTCCAACACCACCACACTGAGCACTGGGGCCCCACAGGGCTGTGTGCTCAGTCCATTGCTGTTCACTCTGCTGACTCACGACTGTGTAGCAACGCACAGCTCGAATCACATCATCAAGTTCGCCGATGACACAACCGTGGTGGGTCTCATCAGCAAGAACGATGAGTCAGCATACAGAGAGGAGGTGCAGCGGCTAAAGGACTGGTGCAGAGCCAACAACCTGTCTCTGAACGTGGACAAAACTAAATAGATGGTTGTTGACTTCAGAAGAGCACAGAATGACCACTCTCCGCTGAACATCAGCGGCTCCTCCGTGGAGATCGTCAAGAGCACCAAGTTTCTTGGTGTTCACCTGGCAGAGAACCTCACCTGGTCGCTCAACACCAGCTCCATAACAAAGAAAGCCCAGCAGTATCTGTACTTTCTGAGAAGACTGAGGAAAGCGCATCTCCCACCCTCCATCCTCACCATGTTCCACAGAGGGACTATCGAGAGCATCCTGAGCAGCTGCATCACTGCCTGGTTTGGGAATTGCACCGTCTCGGACCCTGCAGCAGATAGTGAGGACAGCTGAGAAGATCATCGGGGTCTCTCTTCCCTCCATCACGGACACTTACACCTCACGCTGCATCCGCAAAGCCACCAGCATTGTGGACGACCCCACACACCCCTCACACACACCCCTCTCACACACTCTTCACCCTCCTGCCGTCTGGTAAACAGTACTGAAGCATTCGGGCCTCACGACCAGACTGTGCAATAGTTTCTTCCCCCATGCCAGCAGACTCCTCAATACTCAGAAACTGGACTGAAAGAACACACACACACACAACTGTGCATCCTCCATCCTTTTGGAATTGCTCACTCAGAAATACTCAGAAATACTCAGAAATACTCAGAAACTGGACTGAAAGAACACACACACACACACACACACACACACAAAACTGTGCCTCTTCCATTCTCTTTGGAATTTTTTGCACATTACTATCCCAGTAGTCACTGTACTGTCTTGTGCTGTCTGCACGTGTGCACTTGTGCACTTTATGTAAATTTATGTCCCTTGTAGTTCTTGTTGTTCTGTGTTTGTCTTATGTAGCACCTTAGTCCTGGAGAAACGTTGTTTCGTTTCACTGTGTACTAACTGGCTGTATATGGTTGAAATGACAATAATCTCCACTTGACTTGACACAGGATATTACAAGAAAAAAGACTATATTTTAATAGATATTTTTAAAGCACACAGCGCATGTACAGTGACATACCATTAATTATATCACACTGTGAATTCTTTAAGCTGTTTAACACCTCATTAACATTTGACATTTTATTTTATTTCAAAATGTCAGAGGGTAAAGTATAAAGTACAAATATTTGCTGTCTCACTTTTTCTGGCTGATTTCTACAACACCACCTGCTCTTATATTAAGCATATAAAAATCATGTGCGTAATTTAGGTCATGTGCTTTGCAGGTGATTTTGACTGTGACATACCTTATGAGGAAACACATTTCCTGTCTGTGCCTTTCAGTTGATGTTTAGTATGTTTTTTGTTCTACAGACTAAAAGTATTTTGCAACTTGATTAGTCTAGAATAAAATCTCAAACTCTGCTATCACACACAGACAGAGCTTTAAGGTTGAGTTTGAGCTCCCAAGGACTTCATAATTTTCAAAAAACATAATTCAAAAAAACATAATTTACCTGTTACTTTTTACTTCTTTTCTTACATAAAATGAATAAACATTTTTTAACATGAGGATCAAAAGATAATTCACCTTTCCAGGAGGAAGGAATTTAAAGGTCAATCCACAATTAGACACAAAGTAATAAGTATAATATATTCTCATTAGTTTCAGCATAGTTCAATTGTTGCTACTTTTCTGTGTTTATTTTTAAACACCTTTGTCTACTTTACTGTGTGTTTCAGTTACCACACACACACACACACACACACACACACACAGTTTGTTAACTTTTTAGCTCTTGTGGTTTTACACCTTGAGCAGCAGTTTTCTTTAGTTTCACAGCGGTTGAAAAACTTTCCTATGCTACTGCTACATCCAGTTATACCTTTACTGCTGTATGCCAACATCTTTATCACTAAGATATACTGTATATATCAACATGAAGTTTATTAAACCTTTTTTTTCTTTTGGACAACCTCACTCATTGCTGATTGATACTCTTTAAACTTTGGTGCTGCAAATTTGTTCAGTTTAAAAGAGTAAGTGGGTACACCTCCTCAGCCGCACTCAGGGCGTGTAACACCTTCCCTCACATTCGTCACATGTTCAGAACTAGGCCTGGGTTTAGCACATATTTCACGCACAGGATCTTGTTATTCAGAAGCGCACTGTTGGCCTATGATTTGATGCAGAATTATAGAATAGTCAGAACACTGCATCTTAATTGTCTTTATTCTCCTGTTAAGGGACTGTTCAGGAAGTGGCTTTTCCTTCATCGTTTAGAATCACACAGAGCATCATGGCATTAATCATGGTGAGGTTTACGACACTGAGCTAAATTCCTCTCCGTTCAGCAAATATCATCTTTATGCTTTCACTATAAAGTATTTATTGTCACATTTCATGCTTTCTTTCACTTGCATTAGTCCCAAAAACCTATGGTTTGGTATAAAGCAACAGAATCATTAGAATCCTTTTCCTTTGTCCGAGTATCTTCACTGTACCGTAGCGTAGTTACCTCGCAACAAAACCACTGTTTCTTTTCTGACAGTGATATCGACGCTGAAACCTGAAATATCAGCCAAAACTGCTCCACCATTTTATATTGTTTTCTTTAAGAACTACTAAGCTTTGAAAACTGTGACACTTACATTGTAAATACACTATACGAACAAAAGTTTGTGCACCCCTAACCATCACACTCCTATGTACCTGTTGAACGTTTCATTCCAGATTTATTCCCTCTGTGTTTGCTGTTATAATGAGCTCCACTCTTCTGGGAAGGTTTTTCCACTAGATGTTGGAGCTTGGCTGTGGGGATTTGTGTTCATTCAGCTCCGAGAGCATTAGTGAGGTCAGGCGCTGATGTGGGACGAGGAGACCTGGCGTGCAGTCGGTGTTCTGCTTCATCCCAAAGCTACAAAGTGGGAAAAAACTCACAGACGCCTCCATGTTTGTCTTTTTTTAGTGTCCTGCTCGCCAGCTAACTGTGATGAGTGATTTATGTTTACTCCTGTATAATCAGTGTTAGATTTCACAAGAGAACCTGTCTGTATGTTGATTGATCTGAAACTAATACATGTATATACAATATAACTCATTAAAGGGAAGAAGTGCTGCTGTGTTTACTGTTCATGCTGTGAGCGGCCATTTTGATTTGACGTCACTTGCTGAACTCCTGAGTCCATCCTGAGTTCCCGAGTAGAAGCATTTTTTTTTTGTTCGTTTGTTTTTCCTGGTCGGCGGCTGGGAATTATGAGTTACGGCCTCCAGTCAAATGCAGTAATAATCCTCCTACAGTGATTCCCAAACCAGCAACACTACAAGTTACAGAGTTTTCTCTCCTGTAAATATCCAGCATGTGTATCTTGCCATTTATTAGTAATTATAGCACAACATTGGTCTCTTCGTACAATTACACACTGTCCTTGTCCACATAGCCGTACTGATCCTTTCATCTGTTTAATAAAACATTACTGTTAAAATCAGAGATCATCCCATGCACCAAACTATATACCCTTAACCCTCTGTACCCTTATACCCTCGGCTTGCTGCAACATTAAAAACAACAACCAACTTCCACAGTCCATTCTTCATCACGAGAGGTGGACCTGATACTAACCAATCGAAATGCAATCACTGGTCATGTGAGCCACTGCCAGTCAATTTGATTCTTAGTTCAGAAGATGTGCATGTGTGCTGCAGCACCATATTTTCTTTAGTAAAACAGTCTCTACAACTCTAACCACTGCTGCAGTCATTTTTCCATCAAGACACAAGTTTGATCCATGTTTACTGGTAAGTAAAGATGTATTCTGAATAACTTTCCAAAGTTTATACATGTGTGTTAGAAGATTATGGAAATGTGCATGTTGCCCATAACAGAATGTCACTAGGCTGTAACAACAGTATTAGATAGTTACAGAGCCGAAGTACTGCATTTATAAGCAGCACAGTTAGAATGAACTGAATGTTTTTGCATTATAGACATTTTTTTGTTGGTAATTTATATATATTTTTAATATATTATGTTAGAATTATTGTGCATTATTTCTTTATATGTTAGATGAATGCCTCTTTGTGAGGATGAGATGGCTTCTTTAGGAAGATGATGAAGAAGATGAGATGGTAGCGTCCTGACATGGAGAAGATGAGAGTGAGGATGAGGATGAAGATGAAGATGAGGATGAAGATGATGATTAGAGAAGGACAATTAAACAATGCATTTGTAAAACATTTCACTTTATGTATTGCATCTCGTTCCTCGTGCTCGTTGAAGTTGCTAGTTTTCTATTTTAAGTAGAAAAAGCACTACAAACATTTTTTATCGAATGGTATCATAATGCTTAGAGAGTTATACATACGATATACAGTTATCATTTCATTGTCTTTATGTCTTTAGTCATTAATTTGATAAACATTATCCAAAATATCATCATGAAAATATAATTCCACAATCACAACTATTATTTATACTATTACTTTGGTATTAAAGCATTAATGTAAATGTACTTAAAGTTGTGTTAAGTATCAAAACTAAATGGTTTATTATAATTTTTTTTTTTCCATGAGATTAAAAATGAATCCAAAAGTCCAAGAATCACAAAGAATAATCAGAGCATAATGTAAATGCTGCTAAGTTTCCTAAATTTAAACTCTTCACCGCATGTGTACATGTAGGTTTTCAGTGACGCACACACAGCTTGTTACCTTTGTTGCTCAGTTCTTCAAAACAACTGTGTGGTTTATCTCTTTAGCATCAGTTTCAAACCTTCCTACTCTGTCTTTTTTTTTTTTTTCCAGCTGTTGTCTGTCTTGTGCTTCAGTTTTATCAAGAATCTGAATTTCTCCAATCAGTGTCCTGATAAAAGAGCTTAAGAAACACGGCTCCATGAGATGTACTAGTTAGAGATGCCACCAATCTGATACCCAGAATTAGGGCTGCACGATATATCAAAACGATCAAAATATCGCAAATGTAAATGCAAATGTTAATACTTCAAAAAGTTACGAAATGTCAGAGTTTTAGGGCGACGCAGATAGCAGAGAATGCTTTCTTTTCCTCAAAAGAGCATGAGGAAATGTCATTTTCACTTTTTTAATATGCAAATATATATAAATATAATTTAAATGGATTTTACACACTTATAGCATTATCTTACCGCATATCATAACGCATTATTTAACAAGTTATCGCATATCGCATTTTTCTATATTTTTCAATATCGTGCAGCCCTACTCAGGATCAGTATCGGGCCAATACCAGCAAAAAATGGTGCACGGGATATCGGAGAAAACGTATCAGATATCGGTATCAGGAAAGAAAAAGTGATATCGTGCCGTCTCTAGTCCCAGTAGTTCTTAGTGTTTAAATATAAAAAATATTAAAAAATATAAATGGATTTATCCTTTATACTGGACACTGGAGTGGTTGATGGAGTCTCTCCCAATTTCTTCCTTTTAGGACATCTGTTTTTCACATAATTCATTTCAATATGATTTTAATATATTTAATATGTTTAACACAGACAGTTCTATATGTAAGGAATAAAACACTCCACGTCACGCTGCGCTAGTAAAATACTGAGTGACAGCGTGGTGTGATGAAGCGGAGGTACTCTCACCACCCCGACGTTGATTAGTTTCCTATAACAGCATGTCCTTTTTTTCAAGGATTTAAAGGAATGTTACATTAGATTGAAGATTAAACTGAAACAGATGGTTAACAACTAACAAGTAAAGATTACGTCAAACAATCATTACGCAACACTAACATAAGAAATAACATAAATAACATAAGAAAAAAAAGACAAAGACAAAAATATCTTCCTTTTTCCCAAAAGCAAATTCAAGATTTATAATATTTGGGGATGTAGAGTGAGAGCGTTACACTGTAAACTACTTTTCCATAAATTTTACGAGTGTTTTTGATTTTTTTGTTAATAATAAGCATTAAGGACTTTTCCAGTAACTCCGTGTCTAGTAAAATCAGTTCAGTTTTGGTATACATTTTGCACATTTTTGTTTGTTATAACAGCACGTCCTGAAGTGTTACATTCCTCATACATGGCAGCGATTACAATTTATGTAGTTGATAAAACTCATACTTTTTCACATCATACTTTTTATCCGTTTATAGTTACGGTTAATGCTGTGGAATGTCCGTGAAACAAGTTAGTTCCTGTTCTCACTTATGTTATAGCAGCTATAAACTGTCTTTATCTGGCTGTTCATTTTGAAATACAGTGTGTTATATACTGCACATCATGTCTCTCCTCTGGACTTTGAACTCAGGGGCTTTCCATAAGCTACAAGTTTCTGGTCAGCTTAAATGGTTGCAACCAAACAATTAAGACAATCCCACTGAATGTTGTAAAATAGTTCCTAAAGAATAGCATCCACAATAATCTATCAAATATGTCGAGTAAATGTACTTTGAAGAAATATTTTCGAATGTAAAATGGTTTACACAGCGTGTGTAATGCATCGTGCTCCCCCCTTCCCCAGCGTGGAGTGGTATGATCCGTTCTCATGGAAACGGTTGAGGGTACAACCGCGCGAGCTGCGTGTGTGTGCATGTTCACGCGCGCTGTTGTTGTGTTGTGAGATGCATCAGTGCTGTTTTTAACTGCATTACATTTGACTGTTTTATTACTATACTGTCAATTTATAAATCATAATCAGTTTCCGCTTAACTGTAACCCGAGCACGGGTGCGGAAATGACATCAGGAGCTGTACCTGATATTCCAGAAAGGCAAAACTCCACCTGGCACGTGAGAGTGGAAAAAAAACAATAGGAATAGTTTTTAATATTTAATAATCAGGTTCATATTACTTACTATATGAACATGCAATGTAAAGTGCTAAAGCATTAAAGGTTATGTAGCAATTAGATGGATGCATTTATAGAAATAAAAATACACAGTAAAAGAAATTATAGACATATTCGCACACCTGACTGGTCAAAAAAAAAAGTTTTCCTTGTAACTGGTGTGGTGCTATCAGGAGTACATCTTTGTATCTGTAGTGTGTATCTTCTGCATACTGATATGAATGTTGCAAACCTTTAAAAATGATTTAATGGTACATAACTGGACCTTAAGGACCAGCCTTGTAATTTTACTTAGCTTTTTAATCATTTAAAAGTACACTTCATGCAGAAAATATACACTACCTTACCAGTGACAGGGAAAAGTACAGATTAGTGTATTTTTTCCTCAGACTATGATGGCTATAGTCTTACACACTATCACTGATGTTTGGCCAGAGAAAGTGAATCAATATATTTCCTTCTCTGAATGATATTTTTCATGCATCTGCTCTTGTGCTGCTGTCTGTACTCCTCATTGCCTCTTGCAGCCTGGTGCGAGACAGTGGCAGTATGTAAACGCCCACACATGGGTGTGGTCACATGATGATAAGCAGCAAACAAGATCAAGAAGAACGGTAGTAGAGTGGTGAGAGGACAGTCAGACACCCGAATACGAACGTGCGACTCATCAGAGCAAGCAGAATTAAAAATGGATCCCAGCTACAGAAATGAAAAGGCTGATCATCCTCCAGCGTACCAGGCAGATATGGGGTATCCTCCAGCCCAAGGGGTCGCCCCTCAGGGTGGTTACCCTCCTGCCCAGGGGTACGGCGGTGCACCTTATGGAGCCCAGGCGTACCCAGGTCAGGCTGCCGTCACCGTCCAGCCCACCGTGTACGTGACCCCGGTGACTCACATGAGCCCCGTCCCTGATTACCTGGGTTACTCCATCTTCACCATGCTGTGCTGCTGCTTACCTCTGGGCATCGCCGCTCTCATCTACTCCATCAACGTAAGTAGGAACAACGCACATAGACTTCTTCTAAACCTCAACACTGAGACGTCTGTTTTATCTCCCTGTCTGGCTGTTTATCTATCAGCATAAATATCACTCTTATCTCTGAATAAAGACATTTTTGACATTAACACTTTTATAATACTATTTCATAATAATATCGTGAACTATTTCTATTTCTAGACATTTAAGACATTTTAAATGCTATAAAAGCTATTTTAAAATATTTCAAATGTAGACACATTTACAGTTTTATGTACTATTTATAATTAAGATATGATAAAAACTAATATAATACAATACTAGCCTGTTTCTAGACATTCTAGCAATTTCAAGATGTAAGATGTAGCTTACATCTCACTCATTTACAACACGAGAGCTTATGTGACGTAATTCATGGAACTACACAAAAGAATATTTGTTTTTCTCCTTCACGTTAGAGAGCCTTTTGCTGCGTTTGGCTCTGCATCATTCGACTGAGTCACAGAAACCATTTAGGAATTGAAAGTATTGAGTTTAAAAACCATGAAGAGCTGTAATTCTTGTTCAGACAGATTGACGGGGTTGTGCTTTTCATTTCATCAAGTAGTTAGACATTATTATTATTATTATTATTACTATTATTATTATCATTATTATTATTATTATTATTAAATGCGCTGCATATTTACTTAATGATTAGAGAACATCTCTGAAACCAATCACACTAAATATCTTATTGCTATAACTTAAATGACCTTTTTTTTCCTGTCTTTATTTTTTAATCGTAAGGGGGCACAAACTTTTGCAATCAACTGTATTCACTTGATTTGACGTCATATGAAATAAAAGGTGCAGTGTTGATGCGATGCAGTAAATAAAATAATTGTAACCGTTGGGAAATAATCGACTTCAGGGTGGTAACCGGAACGCCACTTCATCACACAACATTTTAATCTAGTCCATGTTCCAGAGCGAGAATTTCAGTCATCAATTTCATCACATGATGTCAAGGTTGATGTCCCGTGTTGCATCAGGAATGTTGCAGCATTGGTGTACTGATTCCCGTGCTGGGATTTTTTGCCTTGCAATATCGTGAAAGTGTTCTGCTTTTCAGACATCTTCCTCATTTCTTGTTCTCACTGACTTTCTCACCTCTAACTGTTAAAAATGACATCTGAGAAAAGATTCTTTTTCATTTGAAATGTGACATGGCAGTGTCATGGCAGTTAACTCGCTGCAAGGCAAGTTTTTCTTCTCAGGCTTCTTCCTTTTTCCCCTCACTCATCTTATCTGTAGCTTTTCTGTTTGTCTGTGCCTCCGATAAGACGCTTCCAAATTTAATACTTTCCTGTTTCATGAGACTCGAAACCACGCTACAGTAGAGTTCCTCCTATATAACAGCTACAAATATAGACATGGTCGTGGCGTTTACAGTGTCTGTGTTTATATACAGGAGATGAGGGCCAGCTCTGGATATAAATCATACAAATACAGGTGAAGAGCTTCGAATGAGAAACACACGTGATCTCAATGTGTGATTTTAACCGTGGAATGGTGGTTGGTGCAAGACAAGCTGTTCTTTTTTTACGCTGGTGATTTCCTGCTGATATTACACATAACAGTCTCTAGAGATAAGACAGAATGGTGTGAAAAACAAAATACATCTAGTTTTGTGTGGCAGAAACGCCTTGTTGGTGAGAGAGGTCAGAGGAGAATGGCTAGACTGGTTCGAGCTGCCAGGAAGGGTACTGAAACTCAAAATAACCACTCTTTACAACCGTGGTGAGCAGAAAAGCATCCCAGAATGCATCTTCAGCTGCATCTACAGTTTGATTGTTACAAAGCACTGACACTGAAGACTCCTTCCATAAACATTTAATATGTTTTTTAATGCATTCGTGTGGAGCGTCTGCCGTACACGTCCCTGTGAATGAGCTGTAACTATCGAAACCATAACGTTATTTATACGAAAGAGCGCATTAATATTGATACAAACCTGTGATTTGCAGCTGCACTACTGCCAGAGCTGCTGTTATAGAAAATGAATCAACACCTTCTGACCAATCAGAATGCAGGATACAGAAGCCCTGTGGTGTATATTTAGTAATTGTTCAGTTTTTTTTTATAACATGGATAAAATTGTTGATGAGGAAATACTCTGCAATATAATGCAATATATTGTTGAAGAGGAAATCTTTTCAGTAATATAATGAAGTGTTCTGACTGCCTGTAGTAGTGTGTGTGTGTGTGTGTGTGTGTGAGTGAGTGAGTAAGTGATTTGCACATTACCGGCTTCCATGGTGATTCATTTAAAAAGATGATTGCGTTTAATCCACCATGTGAACGGCCCGTTGGGAATCTTCTGGTTTTTCTTGATTACCTGCCTTGGCTTTGCAATGATGATGTTTCACCTACATACACATTTCACCTGTGATCATAAATCTTTGCCTGAAATTGTATATGTGCAGACACTGGGCCTCACTTATCAACGTTTTATTGAAAATGAAAATGTTTGCGTAAGCCAAACTGAACTCAAATTTTTCTGCTGAATTTATAATATTTTCAGAAATCCTGTTTCTTTTTTCATACTTTTTTTGTGTGGGTATGTCGGTCACCTGTAAAGTGCAAAGTGTGATCCCGCCACAGCTCGTTTGCGTTTAGTGATGCCTAAAGGAAGTTATTCTGACTCACTACTATGCCAATAAAATATGCGTGAAAGTAAAATCAATTAATCGTGTCAGAAAATGAAAAATGCCCTACAGATATTGTTGAAAAAAATAACATCTGAAAATAAATGAATGATTAAATTTTCATGTGAAAATCAAACCACACGCATTACTTAAAAAAAATTATTATTAAAATAATTAATAATTATTATTAAAAAAAATACAGCTGTTGAAATATAACTTGCCTAAAAACCACGTGTCACTTAAATTTCACACCATTCAACGTGATTATTACGTTACTGTTACTGCAGGATGATAATTGCTCTACAGAACATTTTCACTTCAAGCCCCAACCTGTATGATGACAGGGATTCTCTGAGTGAGGAGGCCTGAATATGGGGATTAAATTATAACAGATAAGACTCTGAGTCACATCCTCTTCGGGTTTAAATTATCATGGTGAAATGGACGCTGGCTGTTTAGGGTTGTGGCTTCCATCAGCTCATGTCTTTAAGCAAAGCCATTAGTGCAAATGTGACACCGCTGAGTTTTTTGTACGATGAAGTCAGAGATAGAGAGATGATGTCCGTGTGCAGACACTCATTATTTTACTTTGTAGTTAGTGTAATATCCAAATGCATGCCTGATGAAAAAGTACAAAGTTATAATCTCCACATGGAAATAACAGATAAAAGGTAGTGTAATAGATGAATAGTAGATAATACGGTTAACACAATAGTATTGTATTTCTGCTTCTGTTGGCAAAAGAAAGGGAACCTGCCACCTGTCAGCTGGCATTTAGGCAAGAGTAATCCCTGACCACGTCAGTGCTGGATGCATGAGTGAATGTTGGAAATGTGAGTTTGTTCATGGCTTAGTGATGGAGCAGCAAACCTCCAACTGCAAAACACAAAAGTGCTTCCATAAAACCGTCTCTGCAGAGCTCCCAAGTGGCACAGATCTTCTGATATACACCTTTTAACACGATCACAAGATCGAAGCCTGACACGTCTGTGGTCAGGGGGAGGGGGAGAGAGAGAGAATGAGTTACTGGAACCACTGGGTTGTAAACACGCCTTGTTTCTTTTCTTCTCTGGCTGATGAGCTCACTTCCAGCTAATCATGGGCATGTATCTGTTAACATTTTGTCTTTCCTTGCATATTTGTCTCTTTTAGCGTGCTATAAACAGTTATTGGGAATGTTTACTGGAATTTCTTGCCCCTGGAACAAAATGAACTAAGTAAAAACATCTTGAATGTAGGCTAATTTGTGTAACATTTCTGATCATGAAGTGATTATAAAATAATGTTAAGAAGATTCAGCCATCCAGACTTTTCAGCACGCCTCATAAAAATAAAAATATGTGAGGTTAAATTTAGCACAAAGACTTTTTTTTCTTTTAACATTTTGTTTGTATTAATGTTTAACCTTTATCTGAAGCATCTTTACCGAGGGTGGCGATCCCAATCGATAGCTTTAAGACTACACAGGAAGCCCGCTTTCCTGTAAAGTTTCATTAAAATACAGCAATGAAATTTTTATGGACCTTTTATGGAGTGCTTCAGGGGTGGATTTATCAAAAAAAGTTTATTGAACAACACGCTGTTCGCTTGTTCCAGCCAAACATTCGGCTTCTCGATGTGAAGAGTGGGAGATCTCTCGGAGAGGCGGAACCTCATAACCAAATTCCAATCACTGAAATTCCAATTCACAGACTGTAAATAAATTGTAAATATAAAGTTATGTTTGATTATTTGTATTCATTTTGGAATTTTCTTGTTTATTTATGTGTCTAACTAGCTAGAGCTGCTTTCTAGCACGACATGGCAGACACTACCAATTTTGGAAGAGTCTTTTAACGCTCTTATTTGCGGTATGAGGAGAGACTGAGAATTAAACAGGAAGCCAGTTCCTGGCTACACTTCCTGTCAGTCAGTCTGTGTTTCGGCATGACAACATGCAATGCTTCTTCACTGACGGAGCAAAGATTATAATGATATTGTGTCTGAAATATCAGCTACTCGATTAATAATTTCTTGTTTATGGCACTGTTGTATAAAAGCAATTTCACACTCGTCAGTACAACAAATGCTGATATTCAGTATAACAGCACTCGCTCATGCGATGTTGCTTAAATAACACACACCTGTGCTTCCCCTATTTTAAAACCCACCAACAGCCATCTTGGCGCTTACTTCCTAAAAAGCACTATAGAGAATGTTAGTTTCAGGACTTGAACTGTAAGAACCTGGCAGTTGATTTGTGGGAACGTTGATCATGTCGCTAGGCAAAAACAGCCATTAGTCATTAGTCAGGAAGCAGCTTGACCACAACTCAGTATATACTCAGTATACAAATGTTCAGCTTTTTTGCAACCACAGCTTCTGCTTCCACTGTAAAATATCTATTTTTCCCACACACACCTCATGCAAAGTTGCAGTAAGAGTTTGATGATTCATCTCACACTGAGCCAGAGGTTTATTAGTTGCACAGATTTAATAAACTGGCAGTTAATGAAATTACAACTCCTTATACTGCATCATGGAAATCGATGGAAATATACAGTATTTTCAGAAATAAGACTGAAAATATAAATCAGCATGAAATACTATTGATAATAATAATAATGGTGATGATGATGTCATAATGTTTCACACAAATTTATATGGAAAAGCTTTAATTTCAAAAGTGTCAAATGTTTTCCTTCAGTCAAGCCCCATGTTAACAGCTGTGTAGATTTCAGTTCCTTTTGCTAGGAAATGTTGTATACACACCACTCATATACCACAGCAATTTCCCAAGAATTACAATTTTTTATTTATTAAGGAAGTCATACTTTTTCTCCGTTTATAGTTCAATTTAATGTGAAATTTTAGTTCCTGTTCCCACATTGTCTCAGCGAGATTATTTTTGTCATAAGACAATAAAAAAAAATGCAGCTTGTCATGTTACTGAGAAACTGCAAAATCTGTGAACTCCTCTGTCCTGAAGATGTGTGAAAACTTAAAGTTACAGCTTTACCTCTGACTGTTACAAAGCACTGACACTGGAGACTCCTTCCATAGATGTTAAATAAACTTCTCTTCGTCTTAAAAACGTTTAAAAAACCCACTATATCATATATCAATGATTTTTTTAAATCTGTCAAATCAGAATGCAGAATTCAACAGCGCTAAATCCCAATTAAATCCCCACTAACTCGCCATATGTTCCTTAAAGGAAAATCAATTTTTTTTTTGTTTTTTTTGTTTCGTAACATTAATATCAAATGCAGAATTATACCCAGTTTCGACTCTGTCATATGTTTATAGAGCCTGACACACACACACACATACACACACAATTGTCTTACATTTAAATATGTGAGCAAGTGAAAATATCTTGAAAGAGAATATAAGATTAAAATAAAACAATATATGATTATTTTTTCTATTGTTGCTTCTTTCAAGCAATGAAAATGATCTAGTAAGAGATTTAGTAGATCCTGTCAGACACGTGATGTCTCTCTCTTCGCTTTTACAGACTCGGGACGCCAACTTGACCGGCAACAGAGACCTGGCGCTGAGAAACTCTCACACGGCACGGCTCCTGAACCACATCGCTCTGGGGCTCGGGATCACCGCCTTCGTCATCTCCATCATCTTCGTCATCGTCTCGGCTACGGCTGTGTGGAAAGTATCCAATTATAACTGAAACATGAGAGAGATTTCCCAAGACACAATTACTCATAACAAGATTATTTTTTTTATATTGCATATTGATTCATTTTGTATGTACAGCATCAGGCAAAAGTTTGTTTGCTTTTATGTCAAATAATAGTGAGCTAATGTCTAAATATGACGTGACAGCAGAGATTTATATAAATACATAAAGAGCTCAGTGCACGTTCATGGGTTATGCGTTTGTAGCATATACATGCATCTGTTCCTATTCCTGTATTTCAATGTATAATAACACCATTCTATAATTATTAAATAATTAATAATTATACAGCAGCACTTGTTTGTTATCCACTGCTTTCCAATTTTAGTCATTATTACATAAACTTACCTAATAAACTGGCTACTTGGTGTGTATTCTTTATTTTAGTCTTTATTTTATATTTCACATTCATGTTCATAGAAAGAAGTAAATTGACCTCATTGAAAATCATTAAAAGAATTAAAAAAAAAACACCCACGACTCTTTCAACTAATGTTGTGAAAATGAGGGTATGAATTGTAACCCCGCCCCCAAACCCTTTCATATCTATTCACTATGAACTGAGTGGTGTAAATTGTTCGACATATTTAAATAGTTAGATAATATTCATGAAGTAAATCTGTACTCGTGGAGTTAAAGGGCTGTGAAAGGCCTGCTAGAACTTTTTTAAAACTGCAAAAAAAAAAAAAAGTAAGGTACACTTTTGTAGGATATTAAGTGAAGTAAAAGTTGTGAAATTTTATTTTAAACCCTTGAAGCATTTCCTCTAATGCTCCCATGTAATGAGACAGCTGTGAAATTTTATTTATTTATTGTGAAATAATCATCTTTCAAGTGGATTTATTCCCATAGCTAACGTTAATGCTAGCTTCACAGCTTCTACGCTAACACACGTTGGCAACTCGCTTTTTCAGCACAGCAATATGCTCTCCGGTTAACGGCGTAAACAAAACAAATGCAATTCTTAAGGCAACGATTTCATATTTGTCGAGATCACTGAATCTGCTACGATACGATTCGATTTAGTATCCTCCGATCAACATGTGACCAACTTTGTTAATTCAGGAATGATGATTATGAAGAGAAGGACTATGTTAAAAGTATCAGAGTTGTGGGAAAAAATCAGCTAGCTAGCCTGTTAAATTATTTACACATCACTTTAAAAATATTAACTATATTTACAGGCCAGTTATCTCTCCTTTTTTTGATGCTAATCCATTTATAATTGTTTTTTTTTTTAATCAAAGCATCGATCCAAATCGTCAGATCGTTACACCCTTTGTCTATGGCTGGACTTCTTTCTACAGCAATTTTTTATAATAAATTTAAAAAAATAGGGTTGTTTTTCTTCGTTAGAAGGAACTTAAGAACATGAGATAAATTTGAATTGTGGGTCACGGTTATCTGTTGTTGTTGAAAGCACTAAAGGTTGAGATGGTGCAACGAGAGCTGTCATGAGAATTTTTTATGGGAACAAAGTTGTACTATCTAAGATTCAGGTTGAAAAGCAGGTTAATCAGGATCGGTTCTTTTTTTATTATTTACTGAAAATGATGGCTACAGGGGTTACGTGAGCTAATGAAATTATCACGGTCCTAATTGGTGTGTTGCATACAGTGTGTTGCATAAGAATTCACACACACACACACACACACACACACAATGAGCTCATCAACATTTGTCAGAATGGATTTTATGTCATACATATACACAAAATGTTCCATAATATTGAAATGAGGGGAAAAATCAATACAAATCACACATTAAAATCAGACTAATTGCCTCTTTACCCGCTCACTGACTTTTGTTGGTTGCTGAGGTTGTTCCTAATTCCTTCCTTTTTTAATAAAGGATTTAATGATTGTTCAAAGTTCAGTCCTTGATATTTTTCCAGAACTTTGTCCTGAACTTGTTTTGATCACTTCTTGGTCTTCATGGTGCTCTTTGTCCAGGTAACAAACTCTGAGTTCTTCCAGGAATTGATATCACATGACACTTTAATTGCATGCAGGTCAACTCTGTTCAACTAATCATGCGACTTCTAATGGCAACTAATTTAGGAGTTTTACTGAGACAGGGTGATTTCTATAAGTCTAACAATCCGATGATTTGGATCAATTTAAAATAAATCGATGCAACAATCATAAATTGAATATTGTCAAAAAAAGGACAGATAACGTGTGTAAAAAATAACCACAAATTCTGAACAAAATCATCGAATAGAGGCTACTAACTTGTATCATATCACTCGGTGTGGAAGCCTGAGGTTTACATCACCCATGCAATCACAACATTTATTTTGCAAACTATACTGAATTAGTCCTCCATTACAATCATGACGTATAAACGCTGTTAAGTCCAGTTCAGTTCCACAATATGGAAAAGTTTAAGGGGGTGAAGATTTATGCAAGACTTATGTAACTGTAAGTGCAGTTGCACAAATCTCTGACATGGAACTGATCTCGTTCACGTTCGTGTCTGTCAGCGGAATTAACCTCTGTGTATTTTGCTCATTCACGTTGTCATAGTGCCTTTTTGTGTGTATCCCAGTTCTCACAATCTTCCACACAGCCAGATTTCCCACAAACTGATAAGATTACATGTGAAGACTGAAGAGCGAAGAGCTTCTCCACCCTCCTGGCTGGAAATCAATCTGTAATGAACTTATAAATACGAACAAAACATTGTAACACTGAAACTCAGAAACTGAAGCTGGGAACGTCACTCCCATTTCGCGCATGTTACACGGCCTTATTATTTATTATTTTTTTATTATTTCCAATCACATCTGAGTTGCCGGTAAACTCGGTGTCCAACTGGTTTATTGCAGATCGTCTGGTTTATGATTATGACACCATAAAAAGATGACAGAGCCTGTAAATGAAAATAATAAATCAGCTGTAAAGTATGTCTCAGGGTTAGGAGGTTCCTGTGTTTGGAATGTGTCATTTGTATTAACTATTAACTACTTCGTAATAACTACTTAGATGGTTCTAAACTTTAGCTTTAAATATCCAGTACATCTTATCTTCATGTCCATTATCAGAGCTATGAGCAATATTTATGAAAGCTGACACACAAACCTTCTTGTTTACATTTACATTTATGGCATTTGGCAGACGCGCTTATCCAGAGCGACTTAGTATGGACTAAAACCTCCAAAACCTGTATTTACAACGAAAATAACTTTTTTACACTTTAATAAAATGTAATTATTCTCTAGATTTCACATATAACTTCTAAAAACTAAAAACATACAGTATATACATACTTAAAGTTACAGCTTTACCTCTGACTGTTACAAAGCACTGACAGTGGAGACTCCTTCCATCTATCCATTTTCCGTGCTGCTTATCCTACACAGGGTTGCAGGGAGGCTGGAGCCTACCCCAGGGGGCTTGGGGGACACCCTGGACAGCCAACTCATCGCAGGGGTACCATCACACACACACACACACACACACACACACACACACACTACGAAACAATTTGGAAATGCCAATCAGCCGACAATGCATGTCTTTGGACTGGGGGAGGAAACCAGAGAAACCTGGAGGAAACCCCCGAAGCACAGGGAGAACATGCAAACTCCGTCATGCCGTCATGCGCCGTGAGACTCCTTCCATAAAGTCCCGATGAACAAGCTGTTACTATAGAAACAATAACGTGTTAGTACCAGCGCATTATTATAAACCTGTGATTTGCAGCTGCACTACTGCTTCTGACCAAACAGGTTTGAGAATTCAGTAGTGCTGTGGTGTAATTTAAAATTATATATATATATATATATATATTACATGCATCCAGGAAACTGTGTGATAACAGAGGTGACAGTGATTAGCTAAAGAGGGACTGAACGTCTCACCGCGACTTAAACTACGTCTTTACTGAATCTTACGCACACTGGATGCCGTGAGCAAACAAGAGCTGTGACCACTTACATGAGAAATGGTTCTTATCTCATACAGATTGCATCAATTACACCATGAGAGCAAACACACACACACACACACACACACACACACACACACACACACACACATGGAGTGACTTCAGTTTTGCCTTTTGGCCGCTAGGTGATTGTGTTTTATCACTCAGACTGGGTTACACAAGCATGCATTAAAAGCTTTTAAAAGCTTTAACCTGAATCAAAGTAATATTTAAAATAAATATAATAAAATATTTATTCATTTACAGTAAGCTTAGATCAACTTTAGTCCTGTTACTAGGATTATGTTAAACTCACTTGCATCTGAGGCAGGTTAAATTTCTGAAATAACAGCATATATTATATATATCAAATAAAATAAAAAGAAAGAAAGAAAATTCTGGATTCTGATTGGTCAGAAGCTGTTGATTCATTTTCTATAACAGCAGCATCACAGCATCCGCAACATTAAATGTAACTATAAAGTATGACATCTCGTTCTTTAACAAATAAAAATGCTTAATTGTTGGTAAATTGTTGTCGTGTGAGAAGAATAAAACACTTCGGGGCATGCTGTTATAGGAAAATAATCAACTTCAGGGTAGTAACAGTAATTCCACTTCATCGCAAGTTTAAATTACTGCACTCGTGCTATATAAGTTATGGTTTCTATAGAAACAGTTCATTCACAGGCACTTGTATTGCAGACGCTCCACTGATGTGTTCAGCATTTTTTGGAAGGAGTCTCCAGTGTCAGAGGTAAAACTTCAAGTAAATTTATATTCTCAGACTTCTTCAGGGCAGAGGAGTTTACACTTTGGTAACATGACAAGCTGTGTTTTGTTTGCATGTTTGTTTGTTTGTTTGTTTGTTTGTTTGTAGTAGCATAAGAGAGAAGAGGATTTTGCTTCACAAACATTCCAGACCAATACATGTAGCTATAAATGGATAAAAAGTATGATGTGTCTTTGGTTAATGAATAAAACATTGTAATCATTGGTGAATTGCTGTGGTGTAGGAGGAATAAAACACTTCAAGACGTGCCATTATAGAAAAATAATCAGCGTCAGTGTGTAACAGGAACTCCTCTTCATCACACCACTCTGTCACTGATTGTTTTACTATAACAGCACAACACACAGTGGTTTGTTCCTTATTTAAGAAAGAAAGAGAAGAAAAATGTAAGAAATAGCAATAAAACTAAAACATGGTGTTCATGAAGATAGACGTAAATGTTTGGTCATACAATGACCTTCTACTTACGTGTAATGAAAGTTAAAAACGAACACATTTGTTCTCAAACAAAAGGGAATTTATTCAGTATCAGAGTTGCTGATAGTGATAAAGCAGAGACAAGCAGCAGGCACTTATGTGACGAGGGTGACATTGGAAAGGCAGCGTGGTTCATGCTGAAGGCCTGGTGAAGGACACGAGGCAGCGGTATATAACCCTGTCTCAGCTGATAAAACACTCCTGTGTATTCTCCTTGGGGTTTTAAGAACAAGGTGTCTGTGGGATACCAGGACATTTTCACCATTTCAGGCGAAAAGAGCTTCGAGGTTTGGACATCGATCGATTTGGACAGCCAGTTGAGCATCATGAATAAAACGGTAAGCAAAACAAAATAAAAATCAAGAATAAAATCTCAGAAATGAAATAAAGAAATTAAATCTCAGTTGTAGTTTTATACAAAGCCGGCATGTGGGTTATTTCCGACTAACGAGTATTAACTCTTCGCAGGACTCCTACGAGATGTTTGTGGAGATGGATAAAATGGAAGGGGACATGGATGTGAAGATCAAGAAAAAGAAAAAACAGAAGAAAAAGGAGAGATTGGAGAACATGAAGAAGGAGATGGACATTGTGAGTGGCAGGAAGTTTTCACGCCTGTACGCGTGTCTCCAGTGAGCAAGTTTTAAACGTCTAAAAATGTTCTCTTAATCATTTATTTGTGCAGGATGACCACGAGATCACGCTTGAGGAATTAGAGACGAGATACTCGACAAGCATTACGAAAGTAAGATCCACTTCCCTACAATTTTATACACAGACACGGAAATTTCACTGATCCAAATTTAGCAATTTTAAAATAGAAATAAAAAATGTAGAAATATTGCAAAAGACATAAAAGGCTTTTAACCCTCAGCGGTCTAAGCCTAATATTTTGTCCATTTTTTAATACCTAAGTTCAACAGTCAATAAAAATGTCACAAATAGCTATTTATTTGGTTTTATATTATGCGTATACAAATAAATATTAAAAGGCTGTGTGACTCTTATAGTATGTCAAGTGAAAATGAGAAAGAATTGATTCAGATTAAAAGATTTTTTAAAAAGTTAATTCATTAATTAAATTTATGTGTTCAATTCATCTAGCACCCTTGTGGTTATGTGTATCAAAAACATTTTAAAAATAATAATTTTCTGGTTTTGAGAAATGCAACAGCTAATAGATGATCAGAATATTAAAAAATATTTACAAATTTTTATCCTATAAGAGTATACATCTGCTATATAACACAAATAACAAAAAAAAGTCTGAGGATATCCAACAGCTAAAAGATGATCAGGATCAGAATATTTAAAAGTAAATAAATAAAACTGACCAAATTTTATCCTATATCTGCTAAAAATGGCTTTCTATATGGTTTTCAATTTTCTTGCATTTAAATTAGAGGACAAAATGTTTTAAAGTTTTAATTAATAAATATCTGCTTTCATGCAGAATTTTCAAAAATATTTATCTGCTTTTTCCACAAAGGTGTACAATGCCTTTGCTTGAGTGGATTTATTTATTTATTATATACTTACTTCCTTGTTTCTTTTTAAAAAAAAAAAATTATGTCCATTTTATGTCATTTCCTGTTTTAAAACTCCTGCTGTTGTTGTTATTACACCTAGGATAGTTAATAACATGTTAATAACACTGGGCTTTGTGCTGATCCTGCTGTCTAATCTGTCGTACCGTGTCGTAGGGCCTGACCTCGAGGATTGCTGAGCAGGTCCTGGAGCGCGACGGCCCCAACGAGCTGAAGCCACCCAAAGGGACGCCCGAGTACGTGAAGTTCGCCCGGCAGCTGGCTGGAGGTCTGCAGTGTCTGATGTGGGTCGCCGCCGTCATCTGCTTTATCGCTTTCGGCATCTTGTGTGCGAAGGGTGAAATCTC
The DNA here is from genome assembly GCF_027358585.1 of Pangasianodon hypophthalmus. NCBI lineage: Eukaryota > Metazoa > Chordata > Actinopteri > Siluriformes > Pangasiidae > Pangasianodon > Pangasianodon hypophthalmus. The sequence continues at coordinate 1,817,909 of NC_069731.1, read as the reverse complement.
CAGCTATGACGATGTGAGAATTCTGAACATCTGAACATCATTTTTATATCTTAACTTTAACACATTTAAGCGGTTTTAAATTTGCGTTAGGTAAAAGTTGATGTGTATTTCATATTAAATGTTTGTGTAATACAAAATTCAGCGTGGAGACGTGCGCGTGTGACTCTGAGTGACTCGTTCACCACGTTCAGTCATTCATCTCCAGTAAATCCTTTATCTTAGTCGAAGAGTCTGTGGGTTATATTATTATATTATACTATGGTACACTGCATATTATTATATTATATTATATATATTTTCAGAAACAACCAAATAAATTCATTCGAAAATATCGAAGGAAGATTTAAACACACAAAAATAACTCTAGCTCATGTTTTGGTGACACAGTACATTTCAGAGTCAGATTTAAACCAGCGCAGTGATTGGTTTTTATTTATTTATTTATTTATTATTCATTTTATTTATTTATTTATGTTAAAATACACCGGATGCCCTTCCTGGAGCAACCCTCCCAATCTTATCTGAGCTTGGGACTGGCACTCAGAGCACACTGTTGCACGCAACCCCAGTGGCTGAGGTTGGTTCCCTGGCCAGGAATCAAACCCGAGTTGCAGCGGTGAGAGTGCTGTGGCTGTGATAGAATCTTGCACTGTATAACACAGCAAAATAGACCTCGAGGTGGGCAATAGAAGCCTCGGATTGAGCAAAAGAAGCCTTAGGTTCAGCAAAAAAAAGAAAAAGAAGCTTCAGCTTGGACAAAAGAAGTCTCGGCGCTAGGGTTGGGCTAAAGAAGCTTCGTGTTGGGCAAAAGATGCCTCATGTTGGGCAAAAGAATCCTCAGCTTGGGCAAAGTCTTTGCATGGAGGATAGAAACCCCAGTTTAGGTAAAGAAGCCCCTGCTTGGCCAAAATATCCTCATGGCTGGGTGATAGAATCCTCAGGTTGGATGACAGAAGCCTCAGGTTGGGCAAAAGAAGACTTTCTACAAGAAGGTTTCTACAAGAACACATTTACTTACCATTTATAGCATGGGCAAAAAAATGATCTGTTTGGACAAAAGAAACCTCAGGGGTGGCGAGTGTGAAAAAGGAAAATCAGAATGAACAGATATGAAAATACAGTGATTATTTTAATTGCACATCTGAGATATAGACACTGGAATAATAAGTGCTTTGTGTGTTTAGCGCTAGAACACTCTGTGCAGTCTGTTACTGACTTTCTCTGATTTAAACTTCCTGTTCATCCTCTTCATTAATTTCCTAATGGACTCCACTGTCTGTCTCTCTGCAGCTTTATTTGGCCATCACTCTAATCGCTGTGGTCGTCGTGACCGGCTGTTTCGGCTACTACCAGGAATTCAAGAGCACCAACATCATCGCCAGTTTCAAGAATCTGGTACCACAGGTGAGGTAACAGCACATCCTGAAGTCTTACGCCACAGCAATTTGCCAGCTGTTACACGTTCTGTTTCTATCTGTTTAGAGTTAATGTTGTGGTACATCCTCAGCAGTCTCACCAACCTTGAAGTCAATAAGACAAAGAAATGCAAACCGTGCATCTTGTCATGGTACAGAGGAACGCAAAGTATAAATTCCTCTGTACTGACATCTCTCCAGTGTATACTGATTAAAATCTTAACCTGCTTTCAAAGTGCAGTGCGATAGCAAAAGCCCCTCCTGTTTGCCAAGAATGGAGTGATTGTAAGATAAACTGGGTGTGTGAGCAGGATCTCAAAAATGAGACAAAAACAAACCTAAAGCATATCGTGTTTTCCCTCCAGCAAGCCATGGTTATCCGAGATGGCCAGAAGACCCAGATCAACGCCAACCTCCTGGTGGTGGGCGACCTGGTGGAGATTAAAGGAGGAGACAGGGTTCCTGCTGACATCCGTATCATCACATCACAGGGCTGTAAGGTGTGTGACCAGAACGCTGTTACAGAGTGCTGGCTCAGGTGGTCAGGATCTGGAATACTGATCTGGGATCAGAGGAAAACCACCAATGTCTGGTCTTTGAGCAAGTTCCTAAACCTTCTCAGTTCAACTGGCTAAAAGTTCAAAACAAGTTCAAAAGTTCAAAAAAAGTACAACTACAACTTCTTCCTTCAAGTTAAATTCATGAAATATAAACTCTTTATTTATTAAAATGTATTAAAATGTGAAGAAAGATCTCGCTGTCATGTCTGTTAAAGTTTAGATCAGAAGCTGTGAAATGTAGTGATGAGGAGAAGGTAGAGGTGTTGAACTGTACTTGAATTGAACTTGCCAGTGATTGCAATTTATGAATTAAAGCTTGGCACTTTGTACTGTTTATCTGTTTATAGCTGCGTACATTTAATGTTGTGGAAAGTAGGGCTGTCGTCAAGACCACCACTGTCAAGTTTAAAACTGATTCGACTGGAGTCAAGAGCGAGTCTTTGAGGGGTCAAGACCAAGTCAAGATTGAGTGCAAATTTCAAAGCCTTTACTTCAACTAGTTGTGCATTGTGCCAATGATTAGACTGTTTCCTTGAAGAAGGAATTACTTTTTGTCCAACTTAGTTTGCATGCAAAAAGAAAAGACAAACTATTTTTACAAACTTTTCATCAAGACTAAGAGCATGTTTACTGAGACCAACGCCCAAAACTATGAGTCCTTCAGCCCTAGTGGAACGCCCATAAGACAAGTTAGTTCCCGTTATAGCATACATAATAGCAGCTTTAATCAGTCATTCCCTCATGTTTGGAGAGACGCCTGAATAAACAACACTTATCTATATAACATCTATGTCACATGGTCTCATACTGCTGATGCCTTCCATCTGCATGTTGCAGGAGAACTAGAGATTCATCAGATCAACATTTTTCCAATCTTAACCTTTCCAGTTTCACAGAGAATGCACCCACCATAGCCTCAGATTACAGTTCTTAGCTGATAAGAGTGGAACAAAAGGGGGCCATGCAATTTTAAAATTTAATTTTTTTTTCTTGTCTGGGGCTCAGAACTGATCCCAAAGCAGTTTAAAGAGACACAAAACATCCCATTATTCTCATTTCCTTTTCTCAGGTGGATAATTCATCTCTGACTGGCGAGTCGGAGCCTCAGACCAGGAGCCCAGAGTGCACACATGAGAGTCCACTGGAGACCCGCAATATTGCCTTCTTCTCCACAACCTGCTTAGAGGGTAACACACACACACACACACATACAGTACGGTGCAAAAGTCTTAGACACCCTATTTTTTAGTACAAACTTTGTTATAGATGTTTATTTTCTGACTTCTACATTATTGATTCAGTACAAAAACATTTTAGATTCCAAACATTAGTTTTCCAGCACAAAATGAAATGTTACAGAAAAATGTTTGTATGTCAGTAAAGAAAGCAGCAGATTCCATAAGAGACACTTTTCAGATAAAAACATAATGAAGGCTGCTGGGTTTCGCTGCAGAAATAAGAAGCGAGTCGACAGTCAAAGTCTCCAGAAGAACTGTGGCTGCTTCTGCAAGATGCTCAGTAACACTTCCAGCTCATTTCCTTATAAAACTGCACACACTGCACCTCAGATACTGCTTTTCCTTTTTAAAGCGAAGGATCGTCACATTAAATATTGACTTCGTTTCATTTATTATTGTTTCCTGCTCTTTATTTTTAACATAGAAACATTTAATATCGTTATTTTTGAAGGCATCTTTGCTCTACAGCATTTCTTTGCATGTGCCTAAGACTTTTGCACAGTACTGTATGTACACATTTCTAAAGCTGATGTGACCTTATACAGTATATTTCTTTCAAATGGTAACGTGTATATGCACAGTGTATGACACACTGTTTGCAAAGAGGGACCAGAAACAACCTGGAAGCAGCTTATGAACTGATTCTCAACAACAGATGATGGAGTGTCACCTCTGCTTGGACAGGTGTAGCTACTGGAATTATCATCAACACCGGTGACCGCACCATCATCGGACGCATCGCCAGCCTCGCCTCAGGAGTGGGCAATGAGAAAACCCCGATCGCCATCGAGATCGAGCATTTCGTCGACATCATCGCTGGTCTGGCCATCTTCTTCGGCTTCACGTTCTTCGTGGTTGCCATGTTTATCGGTTACGCCTTCTTGGAGGCCATGATCTTCTTCATGGCTATCGTGGTGGCTTACGTGCCTGAGGGACTTTTAGCTACTGTCACTGTAAGTGCAAAAAAAATGTTTACTCTAGATTCTAGCTAGCTAACTCATAAGCCACTCCCTTCTTCCATTACAATTACGTCAACAAGCGGAAACAAGAAAGTGAACAAATCGATTATTTCCAATTAATCAGAGTTAATTTATCACAAATGTTTTGGGTTTCTCCACTTTCTTTTAAATTTTTTTGGCATTTTCCGCCCCAGATAGATGCGAACGCTTTATGATTGCCATCACGTCCTAGTAATCATCCAGTGTTATTTACTAGCTTTATTACTATGAGTTATTAGTTAGGTAAACTGCAGTTTCTTTTCGCTGCAGATTCTTTTCACACCACAAGAGAATGTGACTGCCTGATACATAAACCTTTTTATTTTAAAAATCATGGCGCCCCCTGCTGGTCCGGGGGCCCAGAGCAACCACTTATATTGCTTGTAGCAAGAAACAGCACTGTGCTTTTGACACGTCAATAAGGATAGTAAAAACCAGGCAAATAAGTGTTAATCACGCTACAACTGAAATATTTCTTCAAACACAAGTGTAACTGCAACTGTTTTATTAAAAGCCTCTGGCAAACAAATCCAAAACAAAAGACGTAAACAGTAAACAGGCAGAGGTCAGATGATCATCTAACAACAGTAGCACGGATAATCCGAAATACAAAATCCAGGAAACAAAACGAGATCACAAACCAGAATATAACAACACAGCTCAAACTGCTTGGTAAAGTCAGGTACCAGAACACTGAGCATTATTTTGCAACGTGTGTGTGTGTGTGTGTGTGTGTGTGTGTGTGTGTGTGTGGGTGTCCAATATACTGTATAGTGCTGGCTGTGAATGGTGACTGCTGTGCATGATTAGAAGTCCAGTGACTGTGAATGTGACAAGTTGCTTGTGCTATGGGAAGTGTATTTTGGGGAGGATTATGTTTGTAGGCTGCAGTGAATTCTGGGAAATGGAGTTTGTTGCCGTTACCTGGGATGACCTGAAGAAGTAAAAGAAGTAAAATCTTTACTAAACTATCATTTAAGCCTCTTTGCAATGTATTACCCTGTTTACCTTTTTTATTTTCTAGCAAACTGTCTAGTAATTTTCTAGTAATTGTGAATTCTTGTGAATGTTGCTCCATACATATCATTTTAACTCCAAATAATAGAGATATTAACAAGAGAAAGGAGAGATGAAGGTCGTGTGCCTTCTCAAACTCACCTTCTTATTTAAAAAGTCCACTTATACACTGTTTTATCTCACCTTGTTACTCCAAAGTCAGAATGTCCTGAACACAATCTCCATTACGTGAAAGTGACCTTTAAATATTTACACAGATATGAGTGCAAATAAGATCTGGAGGTATCATAAACCTGCGTTATATAAGAAACCATTATTTACACATTAGATTTTTATACATTGGATATATTTATGTGCCTTTACAGTGTAAACTGTGTATTTCTGAAGGTGTGTCTGTCCCTGACGGCCAAACGTCTGGCCAGGAAGAACTGCGTGGTGAAGAATCTGGAAGCCGTGGAGACTCTGGGCTCTACTTCTGTCATCTGCTCGGATAAAACAGGAACCCTGACGCAGAACCGTATGACCGTGGCTCACCTGTGGTTCGACAACATGATCCATGCTGCAGACACAACCGAGGATCAGTCAGGTGAGGAATCTGATCTCAAAAACTTCATTAGAATTTCTTTTTTTACTTTATTTCCCCAAAGACCAGTAATTATTGGCACCCTTAACATGGCAAAAAAAAAAAAAAAAAAAAAAAAAGATATAAAATAAACATTCTTCAGAGAACTTTCTTTGTTTACATGATAGTATTTTGTTTTAAAAGTAAACAGAAATTATTTGCACCCCTAAAGAATTAATGGATCTTTAAAAAAAAAAAAAATGCTTACAACATCCTCCTTTGGTGCTGTTATTATTTCTCTATATTAATTATGCGAGTGCCAATAATTTTAAAACCAGTGTTTTAAAAAGAAAACTTTTATTATGCTTGAAACGATATTGTGGTAAAACTGTGTTCCGATAAATATTAATTAATTTCATTTCGGGTTTCAATAATTCTGGAGTGGGCTGTATCTGTGAGAATATCTCACTGTGTTATATTTGTTTTTCGTCCAGGTCAGAGTTTTGACCAGTCCTCGGAGACGTGGAGGGCACTGGGACGAGTTGCGAGTCTGTGCAATCGGGCGTTTTTCAAACCCAATCAGGAGACAGTGCCGATCCCCAAGGTGAGGAAACATCAGTGAAGAGGGGTGATATACATCACACACATCCACAAAACCAGGCTGTAAGAAATGAGACAAGACTTTTTAGTCATATTCATAAATAGCATCTTAAGTTAAAAAGTTCTGTCAGTATTTATGTGGAGAAAGTTCTGTGTATTCAGAGTCGGGTTACGTCCCCGCTTACGTCCGTTGTTACGTTGTGCGCTATTTAGATTCTTAAAATCGCCTGTGTGTAGTTCATGCCTTCGAAGTTGCCAAATTTTACCTGAGTTGAAGTGTCTGAGACGGGGTTTTTCAATAGTGTCTAGACCTCCGCTTTTAAACACAAAACACTCACCTTTGTTTTTAAGGAAACAATCAGTGATAGAAAATGCAGGCTGAAGAAGGAAATGTTTGTCATTACTGTAAAATGTAATTTGATGTACGATAAAGACTAATATGATGATATATGAACGTAATGGCTACGATGGTGAGACTTGAAATAAACATCTAATAATAATAATATACTGTAGTCTGGTATATTGCCAATATATTGTGTCTTTACACTTGTGTAACTCTCATGTAATTTCTTTCTGTTGTTGCATCTGAGGCCTGAATACTGATGTGTGCAATTTCAGTATTAAATCCTCACAGTGTGTGGTTAACCCTTTTAGCAATAGATGATCCGTGAAACAGACCCAGTTTGAGTTGTTTCTAACAATACAGTTGTAAGTTTTACTTTTAAAATGCCGAAGAAATATTCCTTTAATCCATATCAGTGCTTGGTGAGGAGCGTGTCTGCTCTTGCCAGTATGTGGGAAGATTTTCTGACCTTTATTCTGAACATGATTATAGCAAATGAGACAGAAGGGGAAGAAATTGACTTCACCCAAACTAATTAGCAGTACACAAGCACTGTAATTATACTAAATTACAAATCCATAACATTTGGTAATTTAATGATCTGGGTGACAAGATGTTGATTATGAGACATGAGTCATGTTACAGTTATTTGTTTTACAGTTGTGTTGTTTTCTTTTTGATATAATTGACTGCTGCTTTGTACAGAGAGTAGTGGTGGGCGATGCTTCCGAGACAGCGCTGTTAAAGTTCACTGAGTTGACCATCGGAAACATCATAGACTACAGAGCACGATTCAAAAAGATCTGTGAGGTGCCATTCAACTCCACCAACAAGTTTCAGGTAAGAGTAAGATCAAATCTGGGGGAAGGGTTATGTTCTCTCTGCCTTTTCCCGGTCTATCAGGGTTGACAGGTCTGCATGAACCAAAGCTGAAAGATTCCCCTTCAATTCATCATAAAATATATTGTAATGTTTAAAGCTTTATTAATAAATCAGATTCCATAACACACAATTTCCCCAAATAATTATTTCATCAAGGTCCTAAAAAGATCTCATATTGTTCTAAAAAAAAAAAATAGCTAAGAAAATGAAAATGAAATCACTGTTTCCACAGCAACATGTGTTTATGATGATTTTGGGATCAGTTTGGTAAAGGATTTGTGAAGTAAAGACTAAAACACTGTGTGTGTGTTATGGTGTTATAGTAAAATAATGAATGACAGGGTGGTGTGATAAAGTAGAATTACTCTTAACACATAAAGCTGATTATTTTCCTATAACAGCACGTCCCACAAGTGTTTTATTCTTCTTCTATCACAGCAATTATTGCTATTTTTACCTGTTACACTTACAGCCCGTACAAGTCCCTGTGAATGAGCTGTAGAAACTGTAATGTGTTAGAATGAGAGCACTGCACTTGCACTACTGTCGGAGCTGCTGGTACAGAAAATGCATCAACACTTTCTAATCAGACTCCAGAAAGCACCGGGCCGTCCTCCTTCCAGTCACTAGGGTCTCTTTGGGTTTAACGCAGGACATTTGGAATTATAACTCAAACCTCCACCTTTCTCTTACAGCATTTCAAATACAGCTTGTCTACTTTTCCCCAATTTGCTGCCTCATTGTCGCCCCCTTGTTGTGTTCAGCTGTCAATACACGAGCTGGAGGACCCGCTGGACCTGCGCTACCTGCTGGTGATGAAGGGGGCACCGGAGAGGATCCTGGAACGCTGCTCCACCATCCTGATTAAGGGTCAGGAGCTGCCGCTGGACGAGCAGTGGAAAGAAGCCTTCCAGACCGCGTACATGGACCTGGGAGGACTGGGAGAGAGAGTGCTGGGTAAGACGGCATGGAACGCTGTGTTTGCTCTGAAGCTTCTCTGAGGAAACTTTACATATTATAGAGATTATCTTCATGCAGTTTGGTCCTGAGAGTAACAATGTGTGACCTTTATTTTTTAAAATATATATAAAAAAAAGGTTTTATTTCACCTACTGCTCTCAGCAGTGGTAAAGAGTTTTATCGGTCTATTTCTTCTCACTTTACATACTATTAGCATAAATATACTATTTATATTGCTAATAACTCAAATAATTATAACCTATATGGCATAATTTAAAGTACATTTTAGAAATGGCCCAGGTCCAGACTGTTGATATCATACATGCATGTTTGTTTGTGTGAGAGTATATTCTCTATTTTTATTTATTTTAACAATCTAAATTTATTTTAAAAAACATCAATTTAAGCATTCTTTTCCCTTTTCCTTTTAAACATTAACATAAACATGTTCAGGGTTAATTTTGGATGAATGTGATTTGACTTCATAAGGAAATTCAGACATATTTTAATTCCATGCAATGAATTCTCAAACAGCTAAAAAAACAAACAAACAAAAAAAAAATTTGGATCCTGCTGTATTTTTTGTAATTCAATTTCCACTCGAACATCATCATCATCATCATCATCATCATTATTATTATTATTATTTACTCCTCAGGTTTCTGCCACTTGTACCTGAATGAGAAGGAGTTTCCTCGTGGCTACAGCTTCGACACAGATGAAATGAACTTCACCACATCTGGACTTTGCTTCGCCGGCCTCATCTCCATGATCGACCCTCCTCGTGCCACTGTACCTGACGCTGTGATGAAATGTCGCACGGCTGGCATCCGAGTAAGTCCAGTTCTGCATCATAACATCACAGTTAAGATAAAAAAATATAACTTCAGCTGAGAAATAACCAGCACTGGACTGTAATTTTTGTCACTACAACCTACTGCAATATTTAAAACTGACAAATATTTAATCAATAAATTTTAAAAAATATAATTAGTACATATCATACATTTTACTTTATTAATTTTTTAAATTTTATCGTATTTTCATTTTTAATAAGTTAGAATTGTATTATATATTTTATATATATATAAATTAATTTAGTATTTATATATGATAAAATACAGTAAATAAATAAAATTTAAAAAATAACTAAAATAAATAGATAAAATACACTAAATTAAATAAATAATATATACAAAATTTAAAAATAATTAAAAAAAACATGAAAAGTAATTAATAAAATACATTTTAAAATAATATTATTTTATATACTGTATATAATAAATATAGTAAATCTAATATTTATTGGTATTTAATATAATACTTTGATTTGCAGGTCGTCATGGTTACCGGTGACCATCCCATCACGGCAAAGGCGATCGCTGCGAACGTGGGCATCATATCGGAGGGCAGCGAGACGGTGGAGGACATCGCCACCAGACTGCGCATCCCTGTGGAGCAGGTTAAGAAGAGGTGAAGCACGACTCAAGCATCATAAAGCTGTTATAACTGTTCATAAACACGTCACAGGCGTCACGTCGCTGTCATCACAGCAGTGCACCACTGATACAGTTAGATCGTAAGGCACAAAAAAACATTCCAGGATTTTCTTCTTTATCGCTTACATCTGTCTATAGTCAGGTCCAAAATTATTGGCACCCTTCATTAGAATTAGCATTGAATATATAACATGAATAACACAAGCACTGAGTGATATCTGAAGCTGCATAGTTTTATTTTGAGAGTAGTTTGGGAAAAACTTTAGTCTGAAAAGTATTGGCACCCATAATTCATGTACAGTGAAGCATCTTCTGGACCGCACTCAACCTTTTTTTTTTTTTTTCTTGTGGAAGATCTTCGAGCCTCTTTATATTCTGAGGTTTGTGCATGTGGACGTTCTCTTCAGCTCTCTTCCAAAACCCTACTGAAAATCTAAATAATTTGTGTGTATTTTTTGTTTTATAGTGTGTTTTCCAGTTTTTCCACATTCTCTTCAAGGTTGCCAATAACTCTGAAGTCGCAGTCTGAATCCAACACACCTGGAACAAATGTTTTAGTAATATATAGACACATGAAGATTATTCTTGTGTTACAGAAACAGTTTGTTATGTTTATTTTATACACTGGAAGCCCAGTTGAGTCGCCATGACTGTAGATTTCAGAAAGAATTTCAACAGTGAAAAAATAACAGCTAAAGTTTTCATTTCGAAAGCATTAACATCAGCCGTAAATGACTAATTTAAAAATGTAGCATTTGATTTGACAGCTTTGTTAATCTAGTAGCTAGCTAATATGAAAGCTGAGATGACCTCTCACTACACATCCTCATCTGGTGCTGCAAGTGGCCGGTGGTGTGACAGGGCATACGTGATACACACGTGAGTTATACTGTGATTCTTTGTTCGACAGAGACGCTCGTGCTTGTGTTATTAACGGAGGTCAGCTGAAGGACATGACCAGCGACGAGTTAGACGAAGCTCTGAGGAATCACCCAGAGATGGTGTTTGCCCGCACGTCTCCCCAACAGAAACTCATCATCGTGGAGAGCTGCCAGCGTCTGGTGAGACCGGCTACCATGTTAAACACCTTATACCAATAATCAACATTAATATCAATAACAGAGGAATGCAATTAAAACAAACAAAGCCGAGTGTACTCTTGTCTGGCTTTTAGTACTTGGGGAAAGTTCTCTCATTCTAGCATCCAACCAATCAGAAAAAGAGGGCGTATCTACACACCTGTCAATCATGTTGCCTAAACAGCGTAAATCCTACACGGCATCCTACTGGCCACTACGTAGGGTGTAGTGCTACATAAACATGACGATATAATACTGTGGTAAATTATGTCGTGTTTCTGAGATATCACAATTATCGTGATAGCTTTTTTTGAACATTTTTTAATAACAGTTGATTTGATGTTAAAATTCTGTACTGAATTTTAAAAACTGTAAAATGTAAATTTTTGATTAATTTATTTTTATAGACATTTTTATAGACTTTTTTTTCACTGTTTTTCACAATACACTGCTGTTTTGCTGCCAGTTTGTTGGCATTCCTAACCCATAACCCAATCATGATGCATCTCATCTATCATAGAAATAGTATTGTGATGTGATGTTTTTTAAATCGTCCATCTCTAACAGGGTGTAGAAGCCGTTATGTTATACCCTATGTAGTGCACATAAGTAGAGACGAGAAGGGATTCAACCTTTCTTCATGTCTGATGACGTGTTTAAACCTTCACGCTTCTTGTTTTATGGATATGAGCATTTGTATAGTAGCATGAACAACCTGAAAAATATTTTTTGTGTGACCAAAAATCATTTACACCATTTTTGGTCAGATTATAGTAACTGAACTGTCGACTTGGTGCTTGGTTTCAGGTTTCTGGGTTTTGTTTTCTGACTGGAAATAACTTTCAAAGCCATCAATAAGGAATTTAATATACAATGCCTTTAAAGTGTATAATGGGATTGTAGACCATGCTATAGCCAGATGCATCCCAGAATTCCCAAACAAATTACATCCTTAAGTTCTCTTAACCTGTATGTTCTCTTTACGACCCAGAGATAACGTTAATTTTTTAATGAGTTCCATAAATACTAAAACAAATACCAGGACAAAGTAGATACAACTGTAACTATATGTAAATATAGTTCATGTCTCTACATCCAGTTAAAATAAAGTCACTACACATTATCTTACTTATATAAATGTAATAAAGGATGAAAAAAAGGTCTGTTGATGTAATGTAAATGTATCTGTAACTCTCCCTGTCAGGGCTCCATCGTGGCAGTAACAGGAGATGGAGTAAACGATTCCCCGGCTCTGAAGAAGGCAGATATCGGTATTGCGATGGGCATTGCCGGATCTGACGCTGCTAAAAATGCTGCAGATATGATCCTGCTGGACGATAACTTCGCCTCTATTGTAACTGGAGTTGAACAGGGTGGGTCAAAGAAAAAAAAATAAATAAAATTATTAAATAAAAATACAACTTTTAACAATTAAAACTTCTTGTATTTCAAACAGTAGCTACACATTGCATTCTCTCTCTCTCTCTCTCTATATATATATATATATATATATATATATATATATGTGTGTGTGTGTGTGTGTGTGTGTGTATGTATATGTTAAATTGCAAGTATAATAATACCATGAAAATGTGAATCATAGCTTGACATAATGACGATTAAAAACCAAAAATATAATGATGTTTCACATTTCTTTATAAATATACATTTTTATTTCAGAATTGAACTAGATCATTAAAGCAAAATGTTTATATTTTGCTTGTTTATAGGCTTTACTCATGTATGTCATGTGTGTTTGGAAGAAAAGAATGATTTTGATTTCTGATCATTGTCAAATGTCATAATTGGTGGAAAAACTAGCCACCAAATGTGTAGGGATTTAAATGAATGAATTTAGGATGGAAACTGATATTTAAAAAAAATGAATTAATGATATATTATCGCTGTGTTACATTTAGTACATTAGTCCTAATTATTTGTATTTAATTAAATAAATATTTATTTTATACATTTAATTTATTTCATTATTTTTATACTGTCAATTATTTACACAGTAATTACTAATAATGCATTAATGTTTTAATTAATTATTTAATTTGGTTATTAATTAATTTATTTTATATTACCTCATTTGAAAGCATAATAATTTATATGACATATATATATATATATATATATATATATATATATATATATATATAGTTTTTTTTAATGCAGCTTATGCAGGATGTTTGTCCGAAGGTCCTGGATTTTTATTACAGAGTGTATATTAGAAATATCATTTATGCCTTATATAATACTATATATTTATCCAACTCTTGATTACTGATAATAATGAACTTCATGTTTTTTTACTCATTCTGCTTCGTAGGTCGGCTTATCTTTGATAACCTAAAGAAATCCATCGCCTACACTCTGACGAAGAACATTCCAGAGCTGACTCCGTACCTCATCTACATCACGGTCAGCGTGCCGCTGCCGCTGGGCTGCATCACCATCCTCTTCATCGAGCTCGCCACGGACATCGTGAGTGTGCACCATCGCTATCATTTCACTCATGATGTTAAAACCCTGCATGTTTCACTCTGACGTCTGCTGTGTCTCAGTTCCCCTCAGTGTCCCTGGCCTACGAGAAAGCTGAGAGCGACATCATGCATCTGAAACCCAGGAACCCACGCAGGGACCGGCTGGTGAACGAAGCCCTCGCCGTCTACTCTTACTTTCAGATCGGTATGTAGGCTTCTATTATTTGGACTGATTATTTTTTTAATGTGTATGAGTTTATCAATATGAGCTACATTTCCTGTCTTCAGGAGCGATCCAGTCTTTCGCAGGATTCACAGATTACTTCACGGCAATGGCTCAGGAGGGCTGGTTCCCACTGCTGTGTGTGGGCCTTCGCTCTCAGTGGGAAGACGTCAGACTGCAGGACCTACAGGACAGCTACGGACAGGAATGGGTCGGTAGAACAAGATTAGTCTTAATACGAACTTAATCCTTATGGTCAAAATGATTTAAATATTCACTAAAAATTGGACAATTCTGAAATGTATTTGTCTTTCTAACATCAAGCTTACAAGGCAAGGCATAGCAAGTTTATTTCTAGAGCACAAAAGTTCTTTACATTGCTAAAAGCAAAAAGAAGATAAGGAAGAAAGAAGAAACAAAAGACTTACAATAGATATAGACATAGATACTGTATATGAATAATTAAAAAAAGAAATTGTGGGTAAAAGTGTCAAAGGCACAGGAGAAGCAAAGAAAGGATTGTCTTTAGATCTTTTCTTCTGAAGTAGATGTTTTGATGAGTTTTATTTGTAATTTAAAAGGAAAATGTGTATGTGGTTTCAGTTTTCAGTCACCTTTCCATTCGCACCTCCGCACACACACCTTCCATCAGTAGGACATTTTTAAGTCACAAAAACGTGTCTTGAAGATGTATGTCTATTGATTAATAAATCATTCACAGAAAACAGAAAAGCATTCGCCCTAATGTCAGGAGATTAGTGAGTTTGAATTCCAACAATGACACAGGCCTGTCCATGCTCTCTGGGTGGGAGGGGCATGCTCTCTCTATCCCCTATCAAACACAATGGCACTAGCCAATATTCATCATTTGAGAGCTCATGTATGCGGAAGAGGGTTGATAGCGCTTTCGTCTGAGTGTGTTACACCGCCCTGTGATGCAGCATGAGCAGCAGTTTGATGATGCAGTTGGCTGGCTGTAAGCGTCTTCACACTTCCCATATTACTGCACAGGAACTGTGCACTTATTTTAAAGTGTAACTTCTATATCAATTTAATTTCCACCCTGTTACACCTGAAAGAGTCATTAGTCCTGCAACAAGTGTCCAGATACAGCCAAGCTAAAGCTGCTAATAAAATAAATGTCTATTTACATATGACATACTGGTGTAATCAATCTCTAACAATAAATACATCCTTATTTGTTATGACTGTATAGTTTATCAGTAACTACACATGTATTAGAGAAACTTCATATAAAGTGGAAATAAAAATGCTCTGTCTAATCTAAATAATCTAAAAGAAACATGTGACTTTTATTTTCTGTGACAGACGTTCAGTCAGCGTCTGTATCAGGAGTACACCTGCTACACCGTCTTCTTCGTCAGTATTGAGGTCTGCCAGATTGCCGATGTGTTGATCAGGAAAACTCGCCGACTGTCTGTCTTCCAGCAGGGTTTCTTCAGGTTAGTGAGTTACACGTGCCCCTAAAGAAAGGGTTGGCTCACATGTCCCATGTTTATCTGGAATGACTGCTACATGCTCACACAGCTATATCTTAACCTGGAGGTCTGTGTATACCTGGTACCAACACTAACACAACAAACAGAGCAAAAATGATATATACGTTCTATTCTAGATCAGTCTCCCAGATCTCTCTCAGCAATCCTCAGCTTTTACTCATGCTTTTGCCACTAGATGTCACTAAAATAATGAATGACACATATAGAGTTACTGTTACCACCCTGAAGTTCATTATTTTACTATAACAACACGTCCTGAAGGGTTTTATTCTTCTTATATCACAACAATTTACTAACAATTCAGAATTTTATTTATCAAAGAATGACACATTCTACTTTTTTATCCATATTTAGTTACATTTAATGTTGTCTGTGAAACTAGTTCCTGTTCTCACTTACGTTATAGCAGCTATAAATAGTCGTTCTTTCAACAGCGTCTCTTTTTTTTCCTCTTGAATAGGACGAAAAAATGCAGCTTGTCATGTTACAGAGAAACCACAAAGCGTAAACTCCTCTGTGTTGAAGACGATGGGAAATTTACAGTTACAGCTTTAGCTCTGACTGTTATAAAGCACTGACACTGGAGACTCCTTTCATAAACGTTAAATAAATGCATTTCTCCTTAGAGAAAATTTCACTATATCAACAATTACACGTTTTTTAATCCGTTTATGTGGTGCTTCTGCAGTACAAGTCCCCGTGAATGAGCTGTTACTATAGAAACGATAACGTATTAGAACGAACGCATGAATATTAATATAAACCGGTGATTTGTAGCTGCACTACTGTCAGAGCTGCTAAGATATCATGATTAAATTATGATTATATTATGATTATATTATTATGATTGTGTGTGTGTTTTTTTTTCTTTCATGCAGAAACCGGGTGCTTGTGACTGCGATAGTCTTCCAGCTGTGTCTCGGTAACTTGTTGTGTTACTGCCCGGGGATGCCAAACATCTTCAACTTCATGCCTATCAGGTAGTTTACAGTTTTTCCTCAGCATTATTTCTATTATCTGCATTCTCATACTCTACAATAATACATGTACATGTGATGAAATGTAGACAAACAGTGATTCATACATTCTTCATTGCAGGGTGCAGTGGTGGTTTGTGCCGCTGCCGTACGGCATTCTGATCTTCGTTTATGATGAAATAAGGAAACTAGGCGTGAGGAGACACCCAGGAAGTGAGTATTTCACTACTCTTCATTTTAATCCCATTTATCTAATAAATAGTTATCAAAGCAAGACTGATGTTCTGCTTTCTGCATGTTTCCAACAGGCTGGTGGGATCAGGAGCTGTATTACTGAGAGGATGTCAGCGTTGCTGGTTATTTGGTGTTGAAGAATGACACCTGACTTCTTCAAATAATGATTTAGTTTATTTTTTATCTGCTACCAACATATTTTTCTCTAAAATAATTGCTCATATAGTCCTATTTAAAAACAACTGACTAGTATTAGCCTGACATAGTGCCTGTATCTGACTACTTTCTTTTATTAATAAAATAATAAACACAGTATGTGTAGGTTTTAAGTGATTCAGGCTTCGTTACACACATTGATACAATACATATTCTGATATCTAGGTGGGAAATTGTATTGAAAAAAAATTAAGAAGGCACTGAAAATCTCATTAAACCATCTTTTAGTACTGAACCAGCACGTGTTATGACGTCATAAAACATAAGAGCCAATCATGTTCCAGTATGCAAATATATTTTAATCAGCGTACTATTTGGACAGATTTACAGAGAAAATGATTATGCAAATCGAGACTCAGGTACTGAATGAAATCTCATCTGTGTTTATCTGTGAAAGTGTGAGCAATCTGACTAGCAGTTAGCCAGCTAGCTAGCTGATATTACAGTATTTACGACAGGAGGGCATGGCAGTAGTTCCTAGTAACTCCAGATTCATAAATCCTAGCATTTTCAGTGAGGTTAAAGATGTTCTTCAACCAATTTAGATTTTTGTAGCATATCAAAACATATTAAACAGCTTATTTTATTAAATACATTATTGTAATAGTTTAAATTTTGATGTTCAGGGCTTTAAAACGTTCTCTGAATAAAATCGGATTATATTCGATGTTGCCAAAAGAGGGCGTGTTTCAAAGGCACCACAGAAACCACTTTTAATCCACTTTCTGACAAAATGTTTAGTATATAGTTTATATTTTATTTCTCATTTTAAATTAGCAACGTTAGCACAGACTCCATTAAACGCTTTAGCTTTGGACCACAATGCACCACTCGTTCGCGCGCGCCTTTCTGCGCTCCGCGTCATCACAGCGGAATGTAGCACGAGCTACATTCTATCTCGCACGTTGCCTGTATCCGCATCCAGGGTCACGTGACACCACAGACGCGAATCCAAAATGGCTTCCTATCAGACATGTAGTGCACTATATAGGGTGCCTAGAGACGTTAGATTGTGCCCTATGCAGTCCACTTATACAGGAAGTAGGAAGCGAATTGGGATTCGGTCAAAGAAAATATTCATTTTAGCAAATATGTGTCTAAAACAGACAGTATTTGATTTGGAAATACTTCGGAAAAAGAATCAATTAAGTCTCCTACAGCAAAAATGTAATCATCATCATCATCGATCATCATCATCAATATCGATTTCTTGACAAATTTTTGTTTTTATAACTGATTTAAGTTGCGTACGTTTCAGTTTTATCAGATGATAATTTAAGTTGTTTAACTTCGACGCGGTCGTTCTTTTGCCCTCCACGTGGTTTCCATGGCAGCCGTGACAGTCCGCTCGTGCCCATTAGTTTAAAAAAAAAGGCCACTTACGTCAGGTTGCCAGGGAAACCAGAGCCGTGCACGTGCCCAGTATATAAACGGGGGCGTCAGACGGAAGCGGCGCAGTCTCGCTGCAGCATCCCAGAAATCAGGAGGTGAGTCACTACATGCTACTTTGCGCATGAAGTTCATAATTTTTTTTTTTCTTTTTACAATAAATAATCATAGGTTACGGTTAAGAACTTAGCTATCTTAATGAAGTTTGTAGAGAAGGAGAAAAAGAGGAAGAGGATGTGCCCTTCCTGCTGCGTTTAGGCCTCGATACAAGGACGCAGCTTAGTGCTTATATAATGCTTATGTAATCATTAATTCACCAAGGAAGGTGTTTATCTGATGCTGCTGAGCTGAAAGGATGCTAGCTGTAGTCGGGGAGTATTTATGAATGATTGTTTAGTAGCTAAAAATGCAGCAGAATGAATGAGGCGTGAATCAATCATTCAGTACTTAAAAACAGAAGTATGCGCTGTTTTCACACTGTGCTTAAAATCAATGTCTTAAATGCATTTAGATGGAGCCATAAACTGGGCGAAAACAACAACAACAATAATAATAATGATAATAATAAGGATAATAATAAGGATAAGGAAACATGCTGCGGCTAATGATGAGCACGCGCTGCTGCTGCTGCGTCATCATCTTTCCAGAATGTACCATCTAACATGGCGCAGGGATGTTTTTATGCTTTTATTTGCTAAAAATAATCAATAAAACACTCACTAAGTATATACTAATGTTATGTATTGTTAAAAAACTGTATACTGTCATTCCTCCATCACTAACTCCGAGCAGCCATGATGATCAGTGATGATTAAAGATGATATAATCGTCTTCGTAAATCTTCCACAATCTTTTTGACAAGAAAATCATAAACGTCTTGTTTTTCGCTGCCTACATTTGTTTTTTTAAATTTGTATTCAGACTTGTGAAGGCTTTCACATCCGCCATGAAGGTCGGCATCCGCCGTCAAGGTCAGACAAGTAACGTTTTCACGTATCCGAGTCCCAAATTAGTGCTCGTTCCCTACACTCGCGCACTCGGAGCCTGTGTAAAATAGTTACACTTCGACCCCTATGTAGTGCACTTAATGTCAAGTGGTGAGTCATTTGTGACAAAGCCCATGATTCAGGTCGGAATTCTGCACTTAAACCGAGCGGTGTTCGGTTAACCGACGGTTAAATACATATTTATCATTATTATACAAAGTCACCACTTTGGAATCAGATGTATTTGACTGTTTAAGTAAATTTGGTGGGCTTTGTAGGCTCACTGATGCTGTAAATGGTGCAGTCTGTGTACGTGCTGAATGTCAGGTATCGCTGATGCTGATGCAAACTGGAACCGGTATGAGTCGGATCCTCTGAGGGGGCGGGGCTTGTCTTCCATCCGTTAACATCTTCCTCATTTTTGTACATTTCATAACATTTATACACCCTGATATACATACTGATCACTGATACCGAGGTGTAGAAGCTATTTTAAGCTGTTTAATCTGTTATTATATCCTTCAATACGGTTACGAAGCAATGCGAATCTGTATGGAGCTCATGATTCGATTCGTGAATTTGATTCATGATTCATTTTTTTATTATCCATTTCTAATATGATTTCTTGTTGCTTTGTAATGACATTATGACATTAAAAAAACATTAGGCTTGGTTAGGATGCAAGCTGATCCTGAAGATTGCTCAGAATTACTCAGCAATGCGAATCACTGTCGATTCGATTCACTTTTGATTCATGATTCGTTATTTTTTTTTTTTCCTTTCTATCCAACGACCTGTTGCTGCTTTTTTAAAGTATGATGTTATCATATACATCCATTATAAAAAAAAAAACACTAGTCTTAGATACAGATAGATGATAACCATCGATAAGAATTGAAAAATTGTTCATGAGAGAATCATGTGTCTAGTAGACGAATCATTTCCTCTGAATAATCTCTATTACTGTTCATTTTTAATGTATGCTATTACAGTGTTATTAAAGCCTCGGTGCAGCGTTACAACATATAACTATAAAAGTACTCATAGACACGGAGTGTATCGAGTATTAATAGGTTCAGACTGATCTGCAGATGTGATGTGGTCTGCAGGATGACACGGCACGCCGCGCATCCGTCCGTTAGCGGCGTCCCCGTCGTGTCCTTCGTCTTATTGACCCCACTGCAGCACGAGACCGAGGCACATCTGCGGCTCGTGCGTCTCGTCGGCTCGAAAAGCATGTGAACGACTGTGAAAAGCACCACCTAAACAAACCAGTTAAAGAGGCAGGGTGGCGTGTTCAGTTCGTGCATATCTGGTTTTATGAGAGTGTGTGTTTTTCTAAGGTGTGTGCGCTGTGTGTTTCGCCGGCTGGGCCGAGCTCTCTGGTGGAAAATTACTGAGAGAGAGAGAGAGAGAGAGAGAGAGAGAGAGAGAGAGGGAGGGAGGGAGAGAGAGATGGAGGGAGAGAGGGAGGGAGAGAGAGAGAGATGGAGGGAGAGAGGGAGAGAGAGAGGGAGGGAGAGAGAGAGAGAGAGAGAGAGGGAGGGAGAGAGAGAGAGATGGAGGGAGGGAGGGAGGGAGGGAGGGAGGGGGGACGGAGA
This sequence comes from Pangasianodon hypophthalmus, assembly GCF_027358585.1. Classification (NCBI taxonomy): domain Eukaryota; kingdom Metazoa; phylum Chordata; class Actinopteri; order Siluriformes; family Pangasiidae; genus Pangasianodon; species Pangasianodon hypophthalmus. The sequence continues at coordinate 1,797,124 of NC_069731.1, read as the reverse complement.
GACAGACAGTTTGGGAAGGGGAAAGTTTAGTAATGCTGTAGGAGAGAGATGACACAACCTGTTTGTTCTCTGAATGAGTAACTCTTATTACACACACACACACACACACTTACACACTTTAAAAATTTGGTTTGTAAATGACTCGGTGCAGGTGAGTATGAGCCGCATCCTGTATGAGGTGAAGGAGTGTTTATGTATCAACTCCTGAAAGGACACAGACTTTTTTTTTGGTGCAGTAGGTATGAAGGTGTATCAACAGCCATGCCATGACACAGCACTTCCTCAAAATGGCTGCCGGACCCCTCCCTTGAGGCAAACCTGTTCCCAGATAAGCTCTCGTATTCTCAGTGTCAGATTGCTCTGAATAAATGTGATGCAAAACAAATCAGACATGGACGCTCTCTGCTCACACGGGGGAAGACTGACCCCGATAGACTGGCCTGGATGAGGAGTTTTTCTCTATCTGGGTTGATACAGCTGTTTCTGAGAGTCATCAAAGCTGGAGTTTAGTTTAAAGCAGCCATTTGTAGTTTTTAGAGCTGCTGTCTGTGAAACGGTCATGAAAACACTGACGAGTCTTTTCCTCATCCATCCAAATGACCTCAGTTTCTTGGTTTTATCTATCTATATTTATTTTTAGAGTTAATTTTACAGTAAAAGAAGCAGGGCTGTTCAATTCTGTCCTGCTTTGAGGGGCGGAGCTTATTTCTGTCCCTGAAAGATGTTAACAGAAGGAATTAAAGAAGAAACTAACTAACGAAATGCATGACATCACAGTTTTTCCTAAAACTAAATAATTATAATTTACGTCATGCCTTATTATTAAACGTATAATTCACATAAATACACTGTATAGATGCAGTTAACTTTATAAAAAAAAAGAAGCACAAATAAATATAAAATAAATAACACATGACGTGAGTGATCATTTGAGTTTTAATTTGTAATTATATTTCAGAATTAAAAAAAAAATCAAATGTAGTAGGTTTTCTTCAGTAGTGCAAAACTTTCTGCTCATATTTCTGTCCTCTTATTTCTCACGGCTGTGATAATCCGCTAATTAGACAATTTTTTAAAATAAAATGCATATATAATTTTAGATCTGTTTATAAAGTGCATCTCAAATATGACGCCTAGGGGAATGAGAAGAAAAATAAATGTTTGCGTTTAAGTGATATATTTTTTTTTAAGGGTGGCACCTTTTTGTTTTAGACAAAATACTATTATTATTATTATTATTATTATTATGTAATATATTTGAAAAAAAAAAATAAGAAGGCACTTGCTTGTTCTCTTGAAAGGTGTGGATAATACAGGAGTCATAATTTCCTTCTCACAGCTAATTAATTCAATGTTATCCTGATTTTTGCACACTTTTTGCAAAAGTAATATACATTTATTGTTAATAATAATAATAGTATCAGTGTCTGTTTCATACTCGAGGTCGTAGTCGAGGTTACAGTCGAGTACACTGAGCCGTGTAGAAAGCCGGGAGCTGTTGAACCGGAGTCCGTGTGCAGAGGAGGGACTCGGGAACACAGCGCTCGTTTGTTAGCGGTCCGGTCTGATTCCTCGTTCATTTCACCCACTCGCCTCTGCAGAGCCGTTCTGATCAGCGCAGTCAGCACAACCCGATTCTCCCGTTTTATTTACCAAACAGCTCCTCCGGTTTTCTAACAACAGCTCGTCGCCTGATCTCACCTCGCGCCGCTTCTTATAGCAGCGTCGGTTAGCAGCAGGAGGAAAAGTGAACAAAGCTAGGAAGGAAAACTGCAGTGCTGAACCTTCTTCATGTCCTTGACCAGATATCACGTGACACATCGCTGTAATTTCAGACGCCTCTGAAACACCACTGCAGAGGCTGGAGGCTGGAGGCTGGACGAGCACCAGAGCACGTGATCACAACATTCTTGCGGTTATTTATTCATCGTTACAGCTTTAAATCACAGATTTATATTAACGCACTCGTTAAAAAATGTCATCATTTCTATACAAACAGCTCGTTCTTAGGGACTTACATGATTAATAAACTGAATAGTGACTGAAAACGTATCTAATCGTTAATACGCGATGTTTTCTGTACGGAGATGTTTACGTAACATTTATGGAAGGAGTCTCCAGTGCCAGAGGTAAAACTGTAACTTTAAGTTTTCCGGCATTTTCAGGACAGAGGAGTTTGTCCTTTTTTTTGTCTTTAACTTCAAGCGAGAGAAGAAAAGAGAAGCCGTGAGGGAACGACTTTTTCTAGCCGCTACAGTGTACCTTGTTTCATGAACATAAGATGTAACTATAAACGGATAAAAAGCATGACGTCGTTCTTTCATAAACTGAAAATGGTAATCGGAATAAAACGCTTCAAGACTTCAGGGTGGTAACGCTGACTGTGCTTCATCACACCACCTGGAGTTGATTATTTTCCCATAACAGCACCACACCGAGTGTTTTATTCCTTCGCTTTTATATTTGATTTTTTTATTTTGCCACGTGCTCATTTCTGAGATTCTGAGAACACACTGGCTCAAGGACCTGGGAGATTAGGATTAACCATCTGTGTTAGACACACACACACACACACACACACAGATTCATCAGATTAGGAGATTATTACTGTGTCCTCCGTTACACTGAGCCAAATGCAAGGGCGGTTCGTCTCGTGAATTTGTCTCGTGAGAGAAAAGCGGAGCTGCTGCAGTGATTTCTGTTTTTGACTTTAACTGGAAGAGGACACTGTCACAGATCCCGTCTGTCTTCCGTAAGTTCCTCACTTTCATCGTAGTTCTATTAAAAATAGTCAGACGATGCACTTTAATGCAGGCTGGACGTCACTTAATCACGGTAAGGTCAGGTCAGGGGGTTTTATTTTTATTTTTATTTATTTTTTCGCATGACAGTTGTAATCTTCTCGATCAACTCTCGCGACTTCCTCTTCACCAAGAGCTCGACTTTGAGCGATCGGATTGGAAACGTGCTCGTGTCCTTGTAGACTGATTGGATAAAAGCTTTGGATGATAAATGAACAGCCTGAGGGTGAATTCAGCCGTTACTGAGAGAACCATTTCCACTGCGGGACAAATCGTTTCAGCTCTCGCCAAATGAAAAAAGAAAAAAAAAGAAAAAATCACACAGCTAATGGACATCATTCTCCTCAGACAGTGCAGAGGGTTTTTTTTTGTTTGTTTGTTTGTTTGTTTTTTTCCCCACTCTGTTCAAGATTCTGATAAACTCTTGTAAACATTATAAAGCGTGTCTGAAAAGTCAGGAACGAATGAGAGAAAAGCTACAAATCATTAATTTTTCATTTCGTATTTACAACATACACTTTACATGTTCACACTTACACACCCTTTCTCAGCCGCTGTATCCTGTTCTTGCAGATCGTCATGTTTTTATCACGATATTCCGATTGCTTCCCGACTTTTCGGACACCCAGTATAACCGACCGTGCGATCACGTGTGTCCTCCGTGTCAGAATATATATATATATATACGATGAAGATCCTAGATCTACCTACGAATAAAAAAATTACTACATTCTGCTTATGTTCATAGCGTTTCGACTTGAAAGCATGAAACGGTTCGTCATAGTTGTCATAACACTAAATAAAATCTGTCCTAATTAGCTAGCTGCATAAACGCTGATTTAGTTCTTCCCTGATTTCTTTCCATGGCGCTTCTTTTTTTAGTCTTATCGCGGTAGACCTGTGGAAAGACTTCGTAGAGACGTTCTCTCTGCTGCCACAATTCAACAAATGTTTAGCTTTACGTTTCACCATCGCCAGCACCGTATTTATAGCTGTCTTGGGAGTTTGGTGTCCTCCTATTGGTGGATTTTTGATGAGCGTTTTAGCAGCGTTCACACTCTTGAGAAGTCACAAGTTAATGCCAAACGTTCACATTTTACACACGATAATAATAAGTAAAATATTCCTGATATTTCCTGTAGAGAATCATTTAATTACTGACTGATTTCCTTTCCTGGAAAATACACACGTTAATCAGAATTGCATTCATAATTCAGTTGTTTATGTTTACCGAGTCGTGCTGTTATAGCAAAATAATCAACGATGAGTCACTATTTTATTTTAAAACGGAGGTAGTGGTGCTCGCGTTTGACTTTAAAAGACCAGAATTAACTCTGTGCTGCGTTAATTCTCCGGATTCATCTCAGGATTTCTGTTAAACTGTAAGAATGTTGTAATATCCTGAATTGTGTCGTTATTGCTGCAGTAAACCGAGCAGCTCGAAGGTTGCATCACTTGTGCAGCGCAACATGAACTTTTTGATTCTTTTGCCACAGCGCTGTTGAATTCTGATTGGCTGTTGATTAATTTTCTATAACAGCAGCTCTGGCAGTAGTGCGGCTGCAGATTGTATCAGTGTGTGTTAAAATAATACGTTATCGTTTCTATAGTAACAGCTCATTCACGGGGACTTGTATAGCAGATACTTGAATGATGAATTTCTGTAATGTGTTTATTTAACATTTATGGAAGGAGTCTCCAGTGTGAAAGGAAAAGCTGTAATTTTAATCTTCAGGACAGAAGAGTTTACGCTTTTTTTGCGGTTTCTCTGTAACACGACAAGCATCGTTTTTACTTGAAGAGAGAGAAACCGAGAGGCTGGTGAGGGGACGACTGTTTATAGCTGCTGTAATGTAAGCGAGAACTTGTTTTCATGGACGTTCCACAACATTTACACGCAACTATAAACAGATAAAATGTACGTTGTTCTTTAGTAAATAAATACTTGGAATCGTTCACAAATTACACGCTGTCTGTAACAGGAAAAGAATCAACTCCAAAGCGGAAACAGGAAGTCCTCTTGATCACACCGTCACGTCACTGATTATTTTACTGTAACAGCACCACACACAGTGGGTTTATTCCTTACTTATTACACTGTAATCCAGTGGTGTTGTTGCAAGAGGTGCTTCCTGTTTCCTAGATGAAGCTCCTTCCACTTCCTGTGCGCTTTCCCACAGGCCACACTTGTCTCGAGCATGCCTTATATGGTTTAGTTTAGATTCAGGTTGCACAACTCGTAGTCTTACTGCTCGCAGACGTCGAGTTGCGATACATTTCTCGCATGCAGCGACCTGTTTCATGAGCGATTTGAGGCGTGACTGGCAAGAACCGCGTGTTCACTTTTCATTCATTTTTACACTACTCTCTCTATAAGGTTTATCATGTTTCCTGTTCATGTTACAGCAGGAAGCAAACTAAATATTTCAAATAACAAACCTGTAAGGAGTTACTCCGTAGTAAATGGACTCGCTAAGCCTGCTTTCCGGTCGCCCCTGGCAGCACGTTTGTATTTCTGCATGCTCTTTTTTTTTTTTTTCACATCAACACAATAGATCTGAATCCGTGCCAAGCTCCTGAAGGTTCACTGAGTTCCCCGAGCTGCATGCTAACGCGAGCCGGAGCAGCGAGATCTCCTCGAGGGCAAACTGAAATCACATCCTCTCTAAAAGTTCTTTTTAAAAAAAAAAGCTCAGAGTCTCGGCACACAAACTCTTAGCACTGATTTTATTCCTAAGTAGAGAATTAACAAGCATTATGATGCATTATAGAGCTTAAATGTTCTCCTTTTGACTACATAACTGTTTAATGAAGCAAGGATTTTAGCACCTGATTATAAAGTGTTTAATCTGCACACTCATAACAGACACGCTTGTGTTTATCGTGCTGTAGGGCTGGGCGATGTGATGGTATAATATCGATATCGTGATAAATTAATTCACATTTCTAAGATTACAAACTGACTGGAAGCTAAATAACATTTTAAATTTTACAACTTTAAAATAGTTTCTCCTCTGCAGTCTTTTAAAAAGTTGGTCTTTTTTTTTTTGTAAATAAAGTTATTTTTAAAAATAGCTTTATTTTTGAGAGCATTAAATAACTTAAATATTTTCTTCAAAAGTTTCATTGGATTTTTTTTTTTTTCTTTTTAAACCCTCGTGAGATTCAGATTTTTTTCCAAGTGCGTGACCTGTGCATCTTGACGTGACGATGTAAAATAAAAACTTTGTTTGTTTGTTTTTTAAACACGGAGCCACTTTAATGAATTAAATTCTGTTGATAATTTTACACACTTGGGCAGAAGATTTCAGATTAAAGGTAAACATGCGCAGAATAATCTGATTACTGAATAAAACATAGATTTTTTTATCGAATGGTTTTAACGCAGTATAAACGAGCAGAGTATTGAATAAAAACACACTTAATTATTTGTTTATTTTTTATTTATTCACCTGCGCATATTTTCTCCCAGTTATGTCAGCAGTGATACACAGTTTGAATCTGATTGTTGCTTGAAATGACAATTAATTAGTATAATTAATTAATCACATAATTATTGTAATTAAATAATGTAAGATTTTTCTTTTTTTTGTTTTTCTGCAGGTCTTAACTCTCAACAGCAACCAATTAACCTGTAATCATGTCGAACTTTAGCGTCGGAATCAACGGGTAAGCGAACGCAGGCACCGACACCTGCGTCACCTGTTTAGAATTAATCACCTGCTCATGAATGACGTTTTATTTTTTTATTTTTTAATCGTGGTCCGTCTTTGTTTTGTCAGATTTGGCCGCATCGGCCGTCTGGTCCTCAGGGCCTGCCTGCAGAAAGGAATTAAAGTGACGGCCATCAACGACCCCTTCATTGACCTGCAGTACATGGTGAGGTTTGACCTCCTGACCTCGTCGTTCGTTAGTGTGTGAGCGAAGGTCATAGAGGTCACGGTGTTGAAACACGTTTGTTCTTCTACAGGTCTACATGTTCAAGTACGACTCCACCCACGGACGCTACAAGGGAGAGGTGCGTCACGAGGACGGCAAGCTCATCGTCGACGGCCAGGCTATCTCCGTTTTCCAGTGGTGAGGGTCTCTCACACACACACACACACACACACACACATCACAGCACAGGATTTAACCTAATCAGCTAATTCAGCACTTCATGATTAGCTTAGTGTGAAAAAATTCCAGGTTTGGTACGTGACGTGTGTAGTGGAGAGTAGAGGAGACTCGTTTTTGTTTTTTTTGTTTTTTTCTTTGTACAAAGAGTCGCAAATCCTCATCTGTTATTACGCGGCTTTATGGTCTGGCGTCGGGACACAAAACACACATTAGCGTAGCGGAGCGAGAGAGGAAGACATGCGCTGTTCTCCAAACTGCTTTCCAAAAAAAAAAGGACCGTCTGTATGTCGAGAACTCTTACTTCATGTTCTACTTAGCAGTGGATGCTCTAATTAAAATTTTTTCAGAAGTACAGTTAAATAAAAAAAAACTGTATTTTAAAAATTCCCACTTCAGCATCATCTCAATACTGATAGTATCTTATACGCTTATTTAATTTCAATATAATTTCTGAAATGTTTATGATCTCGATGAGTTTTTCCTCCTTGAGTAGAAATATACGATGGCTCATTTCAAGCCATTGAGAGCAAAAAAAAAAAGTGTTTTGTAACATTATTTTAATTTTACACTTTATCATTTCCGGGAAATTTGATGAAAGCGATTTTTCACGACTCATTCTGTCCCTGTTTAAATTTGCGTCCAATCAGTCGCTGTCTAGAAATCATCCGTCCCCGTTATGGCCACAGAAGCGTTACTCTAACTCTTTAGTTTTTTTATTTTACACACGGAGTTCATGTCACGTTCTCATTTTATAAATCGCTACTCGGACGTGACTATTTAAATCAATTTAAATCAAACTTGTGTACGAGTGTTTTATAAACGAGGTTGTACTGAACACTTTCCTCCTCCTCCTCCTCCTCCTCCTGTTCTCAGTATGAAGCCCGCTGAGATCCCATGGGGCGACGCGGGCGCTCTGTACGTCGTCGAGTCCACCGGAGTCTTCCTCAGCATCGAGAAAGCCTCTGTAAGTCTCATCCACCCACATCACAGCAAGAAATCATTCTTAGCAAACTGAATTGCTTCACCTTGAGTCACGTTTGTGTGTGTGTGTGTGTGTGTGTTCTCTACAGGCTCACTTGCAGGGCGGAGCCAAGCGCGTGGTAGTCTCCGCCCCCTCTCCCGACGCCCCCATGTTTGTGATGGGAGTCAACGAGGACAAGTACGACCCCTCCAGCATGACCATCGTCAGGTGAGTTTAGCGCTCTAAACTTCAAATTTTTAAAAAAAACTTATTAAAAACCTGGGATTGCACCAACAGGGAATAACCTGGATTATTAATTATTAAAGTTTACTCATTAATCCAATTGCACAGAATTGTAAACTGGTAAAGAGAGAATTGATATGCAGGCATGTTGTTGTTGTTGTTGTTGTTGTTGTTTGCTTGTTTACAACTTGTTTACAACATACTGGATCTGTCATGGCGTATACTTAGAATTAATTTTAAATTTCATAATCCGTATTCAAACTTCAACTTCTTCTTGGTGCAACCCAGCATCAGCTTGACTGCACGTTTAACTAATAAGAGAAACCGTGTTTCTGAATCACATGATTACTGAATACTAGACTTTTTCAGTTTTGTGCATGTTATTTGAATTTTTTTATAATGATAATAATAATAATAATAAAAACTAATAATGAATAACCCGGATGCCTGGTGGTGTATCTGACAGCAATGCATCCTGCACAACTAACTGCTTGGCTCCTTTGGCCAAAGTCATCCATGACAGCTTTGGTATCGAGGAGGCTCTGATGGTAAGGATCATTTCTGTAGCTTTAGATATTATTTAACATTTTTTTAAAAATTCGTTTTAACCCATATGATTTGTGCATTACTCTATGAGTTCTCCAAACAGGTTTTCTGAGGCTGTGATGTTAAACCTTTAGTTTTTTTTTTTTTTAACCATGTTCTATGTATTTTCCTGGTTATTTGTACAAGTAAGAAATAAAAAAAAACAACATGGACCATTGCACCTTTAAGCCTTTTACACTTCTTTGCCGTCTCGCTCTGTCTCACAGACAACAGTCCATGCCTACACTGCCACCCAGAAGACGGTGGACGGTCCCTCTGCCAAGGCCTGGCGCGACGGCCGCGGCGCTCACCAGAACATCATCCCCGCCTCCACAGGAGCTGCCAAGGCTGTGGGCAAAGTCATCCCAGAGCTCAACGGGTCAGCAGGAGGAACACAGACGTAGAGTTTTCACTCTGCTATTCCTTAACCAGAACAGACATGAGAACATTTTTCCTGTTTCGCTGCAGGAAGCTGACCGGCATGGCGTTCCGCGTCCCCGTGGCCGACGTCTCCGTGGTGGATCTCACCTGCCGCCTCTCAACCCCCGCCAGCTACGCTGACATCAAGGAGGCCGTCAAGAAGGCTTCCCATGGATCCCTGAAGGGAATTCTGGGATACACAGAGGAGTCTGTGAGTCAAGTGACAATTTGCCTAGCCAATGAAATTGTGTTCATGCACCATAGCATGAGTGCTTACTGTTTGTTTATTTGTTTGTTTGTTTGTTTGTTTGTTTAGGTTGTGTCCTCTGACTTCGTTGGTGACACCCACTCCTCCATCTTTGATGCCGGTGCCGGCATTTCCCTCAACGACAACTTTGTCAAACTCATTTCCTGGTAAGTTAGCAAGCAAGCGAACACACCGTTAACGCACAGCGCTACCGAATTCTGGACTCTGATTGGTCAGAAGGTGTTGATTCATTTTCTATAACAGCAGCTCTGAAAGTAGTGCAGCTACAAATCACCAGTTTATATCAACATTAATGCGCTTGTTCTGATACGTTATCGTTTCTATAGTAACAGCTCCTTTACGGGGACTTGTACAGCAGATGCTGCAGATAAAAAAAACGTGTACTCGTTCATATGGTGACGTTTCTGTAAGGAGAAGTTTATTTTAGTGACATTTATGGAAGGAGTCTCCAGTGTCAGTGTTAGAGAGAGAGAGAGAGAGAGAGAGAAAAAAGAGAAGCTGTTTATAGCAGCTATAACTTAGGAGACATTAAATGTAACCGTAAATGGATAAAATGCACAATATGTCACTCTTTAATAACTAAAAAAATGTAACTGTTGGTAAGTTGGTGTGGTATAAGAGGAATAAAACACTTCCGTACGTGCAGTTGAAGGAAAATCCTCAGCTGTGTGTCGTCACATCACCCTGTCATAACAGGATAACAATGTGGAGTTTTTTTATCTGTTTTTTGTTACAGGTATGATAACGAGTTTGGTTACAGCCACCGCGTCGCCGACCTCTTAAAGTACATGCACTCCAAGGAGTAAATGTCCGGCTGAGGAACCCAGACGAGAACCGCATTCCTTCTTTTACATGCACTTAAGAGTCATAGCTGAAGCACTAGCATCCCACAAACTCTCTACAAGACTAGCTAGTCTGCGTAGTGAGGTGTGTGTGTGTGTGTGTGTGTGCGCGCGTGTGTATGTGTGTGTGTTGTTTGTTTTTCCTTTCACCTGGAGGTGCTTTTGAGTTGAACAGTATTTGTGTCCGTGTCTCCCCATGAAGCGTTGCTGTAGATGTTTCCATACTGGATGTTACAGTTATACTGGTGTATTAAGATCAACGGTTTAATGTTAAGTGCGGAAAGTGCTACTGTCACACAGTTCAAAAGAAACTAACTATAAAAAATAAATAGTTTGAAAAATACCTGGATGTCAAATTATTCATTTTATACAGGATTATTATCTGTCTTTAACATTAAGTAGCATTAAAGGGCTACGGTAAAATCACTGGATTTATTAAAATAATTTCAATATATTGTGTCATGGTCCTGAAGATGAGTGAGTGATAAATGGTGCCAAGTTCAGCACTTAGACTGGCTTGCGTAAGTATTTGCCCCCTTTAACTTTTCCACATTTTACAGTGTTAAAACCTGGAAATGAAAGGGACTGAATTGTCACTTTTTATTTATTTATATTATTTACAAATAAAAATTGGAGCACATAAGCTGGTATGGAAACCCCTTGAATAATTTTGGTGCAATCAGAAGTCACATAATCGGTTTAATCAGAGTTGAATTGTGAGCAATGAAAGTGTCATGTGATCTCAATATTCTGTACATACACCTGTTCCTGGAAGAACCTGGAGTTTGTTACCTGGACAAAGAGCATCATGAAGACCAAGCAGCGATCAAAACAAGTCCAGGACAAAGTTTTGGAAAAGGGTTTGGTTGTAAAAATGATTCCAAATTTTGAACAGCATTAAATTATGATGATGTTTCAGGGCCACTGTTTAAAAAAAATAATAAAAATGCAAGCTTCAGAGAATAATATAAAGAATTCATATATATATATATAAGTACTGATTTCAGTGATCAGAAGGTGCAGACAGGTGACACTGATGAAATGTAATGAAATCGTATAAAAGGCACATCTAAAGATTGAGATCATGTCCTGCTTGAAGATTCTTTCTTTCTTTCTTTCTTTCTTCCATGACAGTGATCAGTGGATTATCAATCCATTTCATTTGTCCAGTGCAGTTTTAGTTGGTGTCTATTTTTTTGATTACTTTTTTGTTTTTAAATTAGCGATAGATTTGTCATATAGCTGCCAACCAGCTATATGCTGAATAATGTCATGTCTTACATGCATTCATATTTCTCATACTGCAATATATTACATTTACAAAGACAGCAGTAGTGAGGGATTTTCAGCTTTTCTACATGTAATTGAGGCAATGGTGAGACCCGTGCCCACATCAGTTAAAAACCATTCTGCGAAAGTGCCACTAGATGTGCCCTTAAAGTAAAGAAAACATCAAGTGCCTTAATGGCTGCCTTTTAGATGGAAAAAAATGTGATAAAATGCCCTCTAGACTGCTACCACATGTGAGAGAGCATGAAGAAGTGCCCTATAGGGTTTCACTATGTGTGAGGAAACAGGCTGATGTGCCTCTAGGGTGACCTTCCACTGGAGAAAATGTGATTCCAGTGCAGAATATGAGATGCAGTGCTCTATAGGTTTTCCTACATGCAGATGAAAATGAGAAGAAGTGCCCTCTAGGGTGCTCTGATGTGAAAATATGTGAAAACACGAGTTAATGCCCTCCAGATACCCTTGTTTTTTTTTTTGTTTTTTTTCCTTCTCCACTGTTAGTGCTTTGTAATTTTCTGCCCCTGACCCTCAGACTGCCTGTTTCTGCCCCTGACCCTCAGAAAGGCTGTTTCTGCCCCTGACCCTCAGACCACCTGTTTCTGCCCCTGACCCTCAGACCACCTGTTTCTGCCCCTGACCCTCAGATAGACTGTTTCTGCCCCTCAGACAGACTGTTCCTGCCCCTGACCCTCAGACTGCCTGTTTCTGCCCCGACCCTCAGAAAGGCTGTTTCTGCCCCTGATCCTCAGACTGCCTGTTGATGCCCCGACTTTCAGAAAGGCTGTTTCTGCCCCTGACCCTCAGAAAGGCTGTTTCTGCCCCTGACCCTCAGAAAGGCTGTTTCTGCCCCTGACCCTCAGACCACCTGTTTCTGCCCCTGACCCTCAGATAGACTGTTTCTGCCCCTCAGACAGACTGTTCCTGCCCCTGACCCTCAGATAGACTGTTTCTGCCCCGACCCTCAGACTGTCTGTTTCTGCCCCTCAGACTGCCTGTTACTGCCCCTGACCCTCAGACTGCCTGTTTCTGCCCCTGCCCCTGACCCTCAGATAGACTGTTTCTGCCCCTCAGACCACCTGTTTCTGCCCCTGACCCTCAGATAGACTGTTTCTGCCCCTCAGACAGCCTGTTTCTGCCCCTGACCCTCAGACTGCCTGTTTCTGCCCCTCAGACAGCCTGTTTCTGCCCCTGACCCTCAGACAGACTGTTTCTGCCCCTCAGACAGCCTGTTTCTGCCCCTGACCCTCAGACTGCCTGTTTCTGCCCCTCAGACAGACTGTTTCTGCCCCTGACCCTCAGACAGACTGTTTCTGCCCCTCAGACAGCCTGTTTCTGCCCCTGACCCTCAGACTGCCTGTTTCTGCCCCTCAGACAGACTGTTTCTGCCCCTGACCCTCAGACAGACTGTTTCTGCCCCTCAGACAGCCTGTTTCTGCCCCTGACCCTCAGACTGCCTGTTTCTGCCCCTCAGACAGACTGTTTCTGCCCCTGACCCTCAGACAGACTGTTTCTGCCCCTGACCCTCAGATAGACTGTTTCTGCCCCTGACCCTCAGACTGCCTGTTTCTGCCCCTCAGACAGACTGTTTCTGCCCCTGACCCTCAGACAGACTGTTTCTGCCCCTCAGACAGACTGTTTCTGCCCCTGACCCTCAGATAGACTGTTTCTGCCCCTCAGATAGACTGTTTCTGCCCCTGCTCAGTGCCAGCAGGCTATTGGACTTTTTTTTTTTTTAAGATGAAGGAAAGTCGTTTACCATATTTGGTGATTTGGGGGCGTTTCTTTATGCAAATGAGTCTTCAGAGCAGTTTAGAGATGAGTGGAGTTAATCAGAGTAAAGCTGCTGACACACAAAATGTACAGCTTTGAGAAAAGAGACCCCTGGTGGTAGAAGATTGATCAGGAACTAGTGAAGCTTCTTCTGCAGAATCCTCCAGCCCTCCCCATCCTGTCACCTCCCTCCCTCCCTCTCTCTCCCTCCCTCTCTCTCTCTCTCTCTCTCTCTCTTTGCTACCTCGTAATGAAAGTGAAAGAGGCTTCCGCACAGAGACAGAGCAAGAAAAGACAATTCCGATCTACCAAGATCGGTAAGTTATCATTTATATATACATATATACGTATGATATCATATATATATGAACGTGTTGTACACGCATCATGTTAAGAACTCGCAATGGTCTGAGTCTGAGTCAAATGCTTTGGATTATTATTATTTTTAGTAGTATTAGTATTAGTATGTACTGCATTATACTTTTCTTAAGCCTTCCTTAACATGTATAAGAAGCTTTTCGATTTCTGTCCACACTTCAGTTCAGTGTATTTGCTGTGTGTAGCTGTGTTTACTTTCACTATAGTAATACATATACAGTGTGATAGTATAACTGGAGTACCAGTTACTCAGCAACCTGCAGCTACTTCCTGCTGCACACTGCACTGTTATGTGAAGTTACTGTACACTCTTAAGGAAAAAAAACTGTACTTTTCTTCTCACTAGGGTGAAATGTGAATATAGTGTCCCTTTAAAAGGGACTTTTTCTTTAAAAAGAATTTTAACACACATACTTGAGGTTTAAAGGTAAAAGGTTTACGCTTGAGGAAAAGTACAGTATAGTACCCTTTTTTCCCCAAGAGTGCAAACTTAGATCCAAAAAACAGAACTATACGCTTTATTCACAAACTCATGACGCATCTCTACTCATCTCTGACTTTTCTCGAACCACACAGCCGTTATTGTACAGGCAGGTAGAGGAAGAAGTTACTGCATTCACTCTGTGTAATATAATATAAATGATCAGAGATGTTATTGCTGTAGCTCCATTTAACTACAGGTCAGGATACACTTTAATAAAAGTGAAAGCATCAGGCCACAGTATTACTGTTCAAGGTACTGTATAGAGATCAAAAGGTATCAGGTTTCCTAAAGTTTATTATATCCTCTAAAGACACCTGCGAGTTTCATTTAATCTGAATCATGTGAACTGTTCAGTAGATGGCAGCAATTTCTTTTAAATAAAAATTTAAATATAATGGCATTTTATTGATGTTTTAACATGACGCGCACCAGTGTCTTCTTACAAGAATCTCCCTTTTCACCCAAGTTTGGTCTTCACATACTTCGCATAACACACTAAGAGAAAAGTGCTATCTGCTCCCTTCCTCATACATGACCCTCACAGACACCCATGATTGGCTAGTGTCACTGTGATTGACAGGAGAGAGCGTATGCTCCTCCCACTCAGAGAGCACAGCCAGTTTTGCTCTCTAGACTCCCAGCTACAGATGGATTCCTTTAATAAATGTTGGCAGCTATTAACAGTCGTTCCCTCTCCAGCATCTCTTTTTTCTCTCTCTTCAAGTTAATAAGACAAAAAAAACCCCACAGCTTTTCATGTTGTTGAGAAACCGCAAAGTGTACGCTCCTCTGTCCTGAAGACTTTCTCATGCTGGGAAAGTTAAAGCACCGTGACTGTTACAAAGTGCTGACACTGGAGACTTTTTCCTTAAATGATACATAAACACCTCTGTGATTGACAGCAGAGAGAGTATGCCCCTCCCACCCAGAGAACACGGCCATGTTTGCCCTCTAGACTCCCGGCCACAGATCGCTTTGAACTCGTGCTGAAATGAGGAAGTAACCAAGAAACTGATGTCATAACAACAGAGTCACATCCTTTAATAAGTTTTGGTGTTGTACAGAAAACCAGTTTGATTTAACAAAGAAATATAAAAAAAAAAAAAGGTTTGAAGCAATGGCAAACTGAAATGAATAACGTATAAAATGTGAAACCTGGAAAACATTTCTAAGAGTTTACCTGGACGTCACAATTTACACAAAAACTGTATATTTTTTTGTAGATCGTAGAGACAATAGGGTTTAAATGTGAAAATGTGAATGTTTTA
Organism: Pangasianodon hypophthalmus; assembly: GCF_027358585.1. Lineage (NCBI taxonomy): Eukaryota > Metazoa > Chordata > Actinopteri > Siluriformes > Pangasiidae > Pangasianodon > Pangasianodon hypophthalmus. The sequence continues at coordinate 1,781,695 of NC_069731.1, read as the reverse complement.
TAGTCAATCATGAAAAGGCAAGTCTCAAGCCAAACAGCAGAGCAAGATGGATTTACAAAGCGGCCCAAAGGAACCTCAGCAGAATCAGCAGTGAGTACTGCTCTCATCAATCTGTCTTAATGTATATAAACTTCTTTCCCTCTTGAAGAGTTCTAATAATTGAGGAGTTGATTGTGTGTGTTCCTGCAGCATTACGCAGTGGATGTGTACAGAATCGTAACAAAGCCTTTATTCAAGAAATCACTCATATCTAGAACATTTAAGTGAAACCTTTCCACCTTTATGTAGGATTTTGTTGATATCTGTTTCATGGATGTTCTGTTGTAATGCTTTATAAGGCTTTACACAAGCCTCTGTAACTGTACGTAAATGTTTAACTGTACGTACACGTACATGGTGGTGTAGTGTAATACTTATACATATTGCACTTTTTAACTTTTAATATTTAGAGTTGTGGAAAGTCTGTGAAACAAGTTAGTTACGTTACAGCAGCTACAAACAGTCGTTCCCTCTCCAGCATCTCTTTTTTCTCTCTCTTTAAGTTAATAAGACAAAAAAAAAAAAAAAACAGCAGCTTGTCATGTTACAGAGAAACCACAAAGAAGCGTAAACTCCTCTGTCCTGAGGACTTTGTGAGAAATACTATTTAGAAGACTTTATAGACATATTATTCAACACTTAAAAACCATTTGATGTTGAAAGCAGAATAAACTGAACGTCAGTGCCACTCACTGTCGCTTTGTGCTCTGAAGCCTTACACGATGCTGATATAACATTTTATGTGTGCGTTTATGATCATTTATGTTCAGAGGTTCATGTGAAGCCTTATAAAGCTTTATGACGTGTTATCCAAAGATTTCTTTATGCCAAGTGGCAATATCTGAATATTTGGACCATTTAGACCTCATCAGCAGGCAATACTTACTGTTAATAAAATATTAAAATAATCATTGAAATGTCTTTGTTCTAATTTAGGCAGAAAGACCGAACTCACCTGCTCCCAGCTGTGTGTCCATGAAGAGTGACGCGTCCATGAATTTGATAAACACTTTCAACCGAGGGGAAAAGAGCAGTGGAAAAAGGTCTGCCATTCAGTAATCTACAACTACCATCATAAAACATTATTTATTTTAGCAAAATATTCTACAGTTTTTTTTCTACTCTAATTCTATGCAAAAGGAAAACATAAATGTCATTCTTAAAATGACTGTCCCTTTTTTCTATTAAATGTACCTACTGCTGCATTTTAGTCTGATCGCACAGTGATGCATGGTGATGTTGGGGGTCATGTCAGCTGTGTTAGTTCTTTATTTCTCTAAAATGCCAAATTCACAGGAATTTCCCTACATTTGTTCCTGATTATAGTTACACACTGCTGAAGTTTACAGACTTTGTCATAAAGCTGGAACAAATCTTTCTCAACACACACTACAGCCAGTCTGGCCATGCACAGTCCCTCAGCCCATGTGGTGCTGAGGCGGTGGGGTTGCTAAACCTTCCCAGATGAAACCATGTCTTTAATTTTTTAACTTTCCACTGAATATATACCAGTGAATATATGCATGAATATTATTTTACAATTGATGCTGTGGATATTTTCGATATGTAGAGTTTTAAAATTTTAATGAACTCCTGAAATGCTGTGTTCATTCATTTCTTTGCATGTCTGAGATAAAGATAAATCCTTGTTTGGTACCTCTTGACAACATTCCATGGAAACAGCATAATCAGGTGTAATGCAGTTAAGGACGCACACATCTGTTCTCTAATTCACTTGCAGGTTTTTAATAATTTTAGTATGTTTATTACAGTCTGCATAATAATGATAATGGTTCTCCTAGGAAAGCCTGACAGGCAGAACTGATAAAAACAAAACGTTAATCAAAGGAACTGAGACGATTCCTTCATTGGCAGTGAATGAGGTCTTTCAGTTTTTTTTTTTTTCTTGTCTTTGCAGTGTCGAGATAGAAAGACCTCGCTCACCGTCACCTAGCTATGTCTCTGTGGAGGGTGACAAGTCAGTAGAACTCAACCAGGATGATGGGGAAACTTTTCTACGTTTGCACCCATCGGCCACTGTACCGGCGAAGTACACACCACAGGAGCCCAAACTCTGCCAGCAGCACCGCATGCGTCTGGAAATTTATTGCAAGACTGATGAGACTCTGATCTGTAAACAGTGTGCAAATGTGCAACATCGAGGACACAACAAGAGCTACACACAGGCAGCTAGGGTAAGGCAAAAAATTTATGTTATAGCAGCTATAAACAGTCGTTCCCTCTCCAGCATCTCTTTTTTCTCTCTCTTCAAGTTAATAAGACAAAAAATAGCAGCTTGTCATGTTACAGAGAAACCACAAAGAAGCGTAAACTCCTCTGTCCTGAAGATTTTGTGAGAAATACTATTTAGAAGACTTTATAGACATATTATTCAAAACTTAAAAACCATTTGATGTTGAAAGCAGAATAAACTGAATGTCAGTGCCACTCACTGTCGCTTTGTGCTCTGAAGCCTTACACGATGCTGATATAACATTTTATGTGTGCGTTTATGATCATTTATGTTCAGAGGTTCATGTGAAGCCTTATAAAGCTTTATGACGTGTTATACAAAGATTTCTTTATGCCAAGTGGCAATATCTGAATATTTGGACCATTTAGACCTCATCAACAACCAAAACTTACTGTTAATAAAATATTAAAATAATCATTGAAATGTCTTTTTGGTCATTTAGGCAGAAAGACCGAACTCACCTGTTCCCAGCTGTGTGTCCATGAAGAGTGACGCGTCCATTGATTTTCTTTACCAGTTCAGCCAAAGGAAAAAGAGCAGTGGAAAAAGGTTTGCAATTCAAGTGTAACTACTGTCATAAAACATTCTTTCATTTAACAAAATCACTTGCTGTTTTTTCCCACTCTTATTCTACACTTGCTTGCACAAGAAAAACGTAAATGCCATTCTTAAAAGGACTGTCCCTTTTTAAGATGTGCTTCCTGTTGCTTTGTAGTCTATTCCCTTGTCTTCACATGTACCACCTTGTCACCACCTCCCCCTTTAGTTCCCTCAACCAGCTCAAAAGCCTCAGATTCACAGGATTTTGGTCCTGATGATAGTTAGACAATGTCTGACTTCACTAATGCTCTTGTAGCTGAATGAACACGAATCCCCACAGCCACGCTCCAAACTCTATTGGAAAGCTAGCGTGGTAGTGGTAGCTCAGTGGTTTAGATGTTGGACTACTGATTGGCAGGTCATGAGTTCGATCCCCAGCACCACCAAGCTGCTACTACTGGGCCCTTGAACAAGGCCCTGAACCCTCAGCTACTCAGTTGTATAAAAAAAATAAAATAAAATAAAAAAATGAGATAAATGTAAATTGCTCTGGATAAGGGCGTCTGCCGAATGCCGTAAATGTAAAGCCTTCCCAGAAGAGTGGAGCTTATTATAAATCTAAAGTGTGATGCTCAACCAGCACATATGAGTGTAATGGTCAGGTGTGCACATACTTTTGTGATATACATTTGTGTAATTCCTTGTTTGGGATCTCTTAATAACATTCCATGGAAACAGTGGAATCAGGTGTAATGCAGTGATGCACAGAATTTAAGGATGCACACATCTGTTCTCTAATTCACTTGCAGATGTGTGTGTGTGTTTTTAAATTATTTTAGTATGAATTATGCTGCTTTAAACAGTTTAAACACCCAATATTAGGCAATTCTGACCCATGAGCAACAAAACTGATAAATCAAAGGAACTGAGACGATTCCTTCATTGGCAGTGAATGAGGTCTTTCAGTTTTTTTTTCCTGTCATTCGCAGTGTCGAGATAGAAAGACCTCGCTCACCGTCACCTAGCTATGTCTCTATGGAGGGTGACAAGTCAGTAGAACTCAACCAGGATGATGGGGAAACTTTTCTACGTTTGCACCCATCGGCCACTGTACCGGCGAAGTACACACCACAGGAGCCCAAACTCTGCCAGCAGCACCGCATGCGCCTGGAAATTTATTGCAAGACTGATGAGACTCTGATCTGTAAACAGTGTGCAACTGTGCAACATCGAGGACACAACAAGAGCTACACACAGGCAGCTAGGGTAAGGCAAAAAATTTATGTTATAGCAGCTATAAACAGTCGTTCCCTCTCCAGCATCTCTTTTTTCTCTCTCTTCAAGTTAATAAGACAAAAAACAGCAGCTTGTCATGTTACAGAGAAACCACAAAGAAGCGTAAACTCCTCTGTCCTGAAGATTTTGTGAGAAATACTATTTAGAAGACTTTATAGACATATTATTCAAAACTTAAAAACCATTTGATGTTGAAAGCAGAATAAACTGAATGTCAGTGCCACTCACTGTCGCTTTGTGCTCTGAAGCCTTACACGATGCTGATATAACATTTTATGTGTGCGTTTATGATCATTTATGTTCAGAGGTTCATGTGAAGCCTTATAAAGCTTTATGACGTGTTATCCAAAGATTTCTTTATGCCAAGTGGCAATATCTGAATATTTGGACCATTTAGACCTCATCAACAACCAAAACTTACTGTTAATAAAATATTAAAATAATCATTGAAATGTCTTTTTGGTCATTTAGGCAGAAAGACCGAACTCACCTGCTCCCAGCTGTGTGTCCATGAAGAGTGACGCGTCCATTGATTTTCTTTACCAGTTCAGCCAAAGGAAAAAGAGCAGTGAAAAAAGGTTTGCAATTCAAGTGTAACTACTGTCATAAAACATTCTTTCATTATTTAACAAAATCACGAGCTAATTTTTCCCACTCTTATTCTACACTTGCTTGCAAAAGAAAAACGTAAATGCCGTTCTTAAAAGGACTGTCCCTTTTTAAGATGTGCTTCCTGTTGCTTTGTAGTCTATTCCCTTGTCTTCACATGTACCACCTTGTCACCACTTCCCCCTTTAGTTCCCTCAACCAGCTCAAAAGCCTCAGATTCACAGGATTTTGGTCCTGATGATAGTTAGACAATGTCTGACTTCACTAATGCTCTTGTAGCTGAATGAACACGAATCCCCACAGCCACGCTCCAAACTCTATTGGAAAGCTAGAGTGGTAGTGGTAGCTCAGTGGTTTAGATGTTGGACTACTGATTAGCAGGTCATGAGTTTGATCCCCAGCACCACCAAGCTGCTACTGCTGGGCCCTTGAACAAGGCCCTGAACCCTCAGCTACTCAGTTGTATAAAACAAAAAAAAAGAGATAAATGTAAATCGCTCTGGATAAGGGCGTCTGCCGAATGCCGTAAATGTAAAGCCTTCCCAGAAGAGTGGTGCTTATTATAAATCTAAAGTGTGATGCTCAACCAGCCCATATGAGTGTAATGGTCAGGTGTGCACATACTTTTGTGATATACATTTGTGTAATTCCTTGTTTGGGATCTCTTAATAACATTCCATGGAAACAGTGGAATCAGGTGTAATGCAGTGATGCACAGAATTTAAGGATGCACACATCTGTTCTCTAATTCACTTGCAGATGTGTGTGTGTTTTTAAATTATTTTAGTATGAATTATGCTGCTTTAAACAGTTTAAACACCCAATATTAGGCAATTCTGTCCCATGAGCAACAAAACTGATAAATCAAAGGAACTGAGACGATTCCTTCACTGGCAGTGAATGAGGTCTTTCAGTTTTTTTTTCCTGTCATTCGCAGTGTCGAGATAGAAAGACCTCGCTCACCGTCACCTAGCTATGTCTCTGTGGAGGGTGACAAGTCAGTAGAACTCAACCAGGATGATGGGGAAACTTTTCTACGTTTGCACCCATCGGCCACTGTACCGGCGAAGTACACACCACAGGAGCCCAAACTCTGCCAGCAGCACCACATGCGCCTGGAAATTTATTGCAAGACTGATGAGACTCTGATCTGTAAACAGTGTGCAAATGTGCAACATCGAGGACACAACAAGAGCTACACACAGGCAGCTAGGGTAAGGCAAAAAATTTATGTTATAGCAGCTATAAACAGTCGTTCCCTCTCCAGCATCTCTTTTTTCTCTCTCTTCAAGTTAATAAGACAAAAAATAGCAGCTTGTCATGTTACAGAGAAACCACAAAGAAGCGTAAACTCCTCTGTCCTGAAGATTTTGTGAGAAATACTATTTATAAGACTTTATAGACATATTATTCAAAACTTAAAAACCATTTGATGTTGAAAGCAGAATAAACTGAATGTCAGTGCCACTCACTGTCGCTTTGTGCTCTGAAGCCTTACACGATGCTGATATAACATTTTATGTGTGCGTTTATGATCATTTATGTTCAGAGGTTCATGTGAAGCCTTATAAAGCTTTATGACGTGTTATACAAAGATTTCTTTATGCCAAGTGGCAATATCTGAATATTTGGACCATTTAGACCTCATCAACAACCAAAACTTACTGTTAATAAAATATTAAAATAATCATTGAACTGTCTTTTTGGTCATTTAGGCAGAAAGACCGAACTCACCTGCTCCCAGCTGTGTGTCCATGAAGAGTGACGCGTCCATTGATTTTCTTTACCAGTTCAGCCAAAGGAAAAAGAGCAGTGGAAAAAGGTTTGCAATTCAAGTGTAACTACTGTCATAAAACATTCTTTCATTTAACAAAATCACTTGCTGTTTTTTCCCACTCTTATTCTACACTTGCTTGCACAAGAAAAACGTAAATGCCATTCTTAAAAGGACTGTCCCTTTTTAAGATGTGCTTCCTGTTGCTTTGTAGTCTATTCCCTTGTCTTCACATGTACCACCTTGTCACCACTTCCCCCTTTAGTTCCCTCAACCAGCTCAAAAGCCTCAGATTCACAGGATTTTGGTCCTGATGATAGTTAGACAATGTCTGACTTCACTAATGCTCTTGTAGCTGAATGAACACGAATCCCCACAGCCACGCTCCAAACTCTATTGGAAAGCTAGCGTGGTAGTGGTAGCTCAGTGGTTTAGATGTTGGACTACTGATTGGCAGGTCATGAGTTCGATCCCCAGCACCACCAAGCTGCTACTGCTGGGCCCTTGAACAAGGCCCTGAACCCTCAGCTACTCAGTTGTATAAAAAAAAAAATAAAATAAAAAAATGAGATAAATGTAAATTGCTCTGGATAAGGGCGTCTGCCGAATGCCGTAAATGTAAAGCCTTCCCAGAAGAGTGGAGCTTATTATAAATCTAAAGTGTGATGCTCAACCAGCACACATGAGTGTAATGGTCAGGTGTGCACATACTTTTGTGATATACATTTGTGTAATTCCTTCTTTGGGATCTCTTAATAACATTCCATGGAAACAGTGGAATCAGGTGTAATGCAGTGATGCACAGAATTTAAGGATGCACACATCTGTTCTCTAATTCACTTGCAGCTGTGTGTGTGTTTTTAAATTATTTTAGTATGAATTATGCTGCTTTAAACAGTTTAAACACCCAATATTAGGCAATTCTGACCTATGAGCAACAAAACTGATAAATCAAAGGAACTGAGACGATTCCTTCACTGGCAGTGAATGAGGTCTTTCAGTTTTTTTTTCTTGTCTTTGCAGTGTCGAGATAGAAAGACCTCGCTCACCGTCACCTAGCTATGTCTCTGTGGAGGGTGACAAGTCAGTAGAACTCAACCAGGATGATGGGGAAACTTTTCTACGTTTGCACCCATCGGCCACTGTACCGGCGAAGTACACACCACAGGAGCCCAAACTCTGCCAGCAGCACCGCATGCGCCTGGAAATTTATTGCAAGACTGATGAGACTCTGATCTGTAAACAGTGTGCAACTGTGCAACATCGAGGACACAACAAGAGCTACACACAGGCAGCTAGGGTAAGGCAAAAAATCTGTGGTGTTCAAAGAAGTTGTGCAGCTCATGCAGGGCTGTTTAATACATCAGGCTTTTCTTTCATTGCAGTGTTGAATAATTCATATGATGTCAGTGTGTTTTGCTTATAAATAATAAACACCTTCTAACCAGTGCTATAATGTTCCTCTTTCTTTCTTACAGGCTCTGCTGGAGCTGGACACATTGTCTTTACTTGAGCAAACGCTGAACAACGTAGACACAAACAAGTTCATGTGGTATCTGTGTCAAAATTACCCAGAATGCTTTGAGACTCCTCAGGTGACTTGTGATATCCAGGAAGCATCTAAACTCATTCTGGAGAGATTTGGCTCAGTTGCAGCTCCAAAGATTGCTCTAAAGGTCATGTTGGAGTTAGGTAGGATCAAACATCTGTTTACTGAAGCATTTCCAAATGAACGTGATCTAAACTCATCATTTTATTTGATTGGTTCATTTTTTCTTTTCATAGGCAAAAGTCATAAGACCATCCAAGATCATCTAAAATATAAACTACAGGGTCATCTTAGATCGAAATTCCAGTGCATACGTGAAGGAAATGCTCAGCAGGGGAATCCGATTCTTCTAAACGATATCTTCACGGAGCTTCTCATTACCGAAGGAGGGGATGGAGCTATCAATAAAGAACATGAGATCAGACAGATTGAGGATGCGTGCAAGAACAAGGGAATGGAAGAGATTGTGATAAAATGCAACGATATATTTCAACCTTTACCCGGACAGAACAAACGCATTCGGACCGTGCTAACCAAGGGCATCGCTGGGATTGGGAAAACTGTATCTGTACACAAGTTCATCTTGGACTGGGCAGAAGGAAAAGCGAATCAGGATATCCATTACATCTTCCCACTTCCTTTCCGTGACCTGAATTTGAAGGGAAATGACAAATATAGTGTGATGCAGCTTCTTCATCATTACTTTCCAGAACTTAAAGAACTCAGAACCATAAGGAGCGAGGAAGTGAAAACCGTGTTTATCTTTGATGGCCTGGACGAGTGCCGACTTCCCCTGAATTTCATGAACAATGAAATGTGCTGTGACCTGACAGAGAATATCTCGGTGGATGTCCTGCTGACAAACCTCATTCAGGGAAATTTACTTCCCTCTGCTCTTGTCTGGGTAACCTCCCGACCAGCAGCGACCAATCAGATCCCTCCCGAGTGTGTTGACCAGGTTACAGAGGTCCGAGGGTTTAACGACTCGGAGAAAGAGGAGTACTTCCGAAAGAGGTTTGGTGATCGAGGCCTTGCTGAAAAAATCATTGCACACATCAAGTCTTCAAGGAGCCTCCACATTATGTGCCATATCCCTGTCTTCTGCTGGATATCTGCTACGGTTCTGGAGAAGACGTTGGGTAACTCAGACACGGAAGTACCTAAAACTCTGACCCAGATGTACACCCACTTTCTTTTCATTCAGACACATTTGAAAAACAAGAAATACCACGGAGTGATTCAAGACAACACGGACCTGTCCGAATCTGACAAAGAGATGATTTTCAAACTGGCCAAGTTAGCGTTTCTGCAGTTAGAGAAAGAAAATCTGATTTTCTACGAAAATGATTTGACCGAATGCGACATCGATGTTAGCAAAGCAACCGAGTACTCTGCAATTTGCACAGAAATTTTCAAAGAAGAGTTTGGATTGTACCGAGAGCGGGTCTTCTGCTTTGTGCATCTGAGCATTCAGGAGCACTTAGCTGCTGTCTATGTGCAACTTAAATTTATGGACAGCCACATAAACATACTCCAAGAAGAGACAGAGAATCAGAACAAAATGGTGAAGATGTCAGATTTGCACAAGAGCGCCGTGGACAGAGCGTTGAAGAGCAAGAACGGACACTTTGACCTTTTCCTTCGCTTTCTTCTCGGTCTCTCGCTCGACTCCAATCAGGCTCTTTTGAGAGGCTTGCTCCCAAAACCGTGTTTGGAGAGTTTGGAGGAAACGGTGGACTACATCAAGGAGAAGATCAGGAAGGAGTCGTCAGCGGAAAGGACTATCAACCTGTTCCACTGTCTGAATGAACTGAATTACAACTCGTTAGTGGAAGAAATTCATAGCTTCCTGAGATCAGGCAAGCAGTCAGAGACGGAGCTTAAACCTGACCAGTGCTCAGCTTTGGCCTATGTGCTGCTAACGTCAGAGGATGTGATGAATGAATTTGACTTGAAGATGTGTAACACGTCTCCTGAGGGATATCGGAGACTGTTACCAGTTGTCAAGACCTCGAGAAGAGCCAGGTAATTTTCTACACGGAAACTTTCTAATCATAAGCATAACAGGTAATGTAGTAATAGAGGTGAGATCATGTGCTATCATAAGGAACTCTAAAATTTTTATACTATTATACTATAGATGCAGGTGTGCCACAACCTTTGAAATATGCTACAAGTTTTTTTTTTTGTTGTTGTTGTTGTTGTTGTTTTCTCCCCAAGTTTGGTCTTGCCAATTCCCACCCACTAGCTGACTTTCTCCTGCAACACAGCATCTACAACAGCAAATATGTGCTTCAAACAATTGAACCCTTGCACTATCACTTCCCAGCTGTGTCATTTTTCATGAAATCTCATTGATCTGTTTCATTTTATCTCACAACCTTCAACAGACTCGCTGGTGTCAATCTCACAGATGAATCCTGTGAGACCCTGGCTTCGATTCTCCAGTCCGCTAACTCACACCTGGTAGAACTGGACCTCAGCTTTAACAGTTTGGGAGATTTAGGAGTGAAACTTCTCTGTACCGGCATCTCAAATCCACACAGCAAACTGGAGAAACTGACTCTCAGTCACAACGAGCTGGAACATATCGGAGTGAAGCTGCTGTGCGATTGTCTGCAGAGTCCACACTGTAAACTGCAGACACTTGGGTTTGTAATTATTTTGCTTATGTGTGCAGTAATAATGGCACTTGATGCAATGTTTTAAAGCTTTGCAAATAGAGTAAAGCAAATGTTTTTTATTTCAGTAAAATCTTATACTGTAGAAAACAGTTAGCAGATCGTGCATTCAGACATTTTATAACAAACCTAGAAAGAGTGTCTGAGTGTTAGTCATTATACTAGTCATCATACTGCATGTATGTTTTGTACTTTTTACCTGTTTGCAGATTGGCTGGCACAAACTTCTCAGAACAATCTTGCGAATTAATGGCCTCAGTTTTCCAATCTGCTAACTCGCAACTGAAGGAGCTCGATCTCGGCTGCAATAAAGATATAAAAGACTCCGGAGTGAAGCTTCTCTCTGCTGGACTGATTAGTTTGCAGTGTAAACTTGAGAAACTCAGGTTAATTTACAGTAATCTCCATTCCAATTTTTATTAATTTTGTCAATAGCTGAACGTCCTTAAATAAAGTAGGTTAAAGTAACAACATTAAAACAAACACAGAAAAACAAACTGAAATAGTTTCTGTCACTCTATAGGTTGGACAGATGTGACCTCAGCCATGAATCATGTGAAGCCTTGAAAACCGTTCTCCAATCACCCAACTCTTGCTTGAAACAGCTGGATCTCAGCTACAACAAGCTAGGAGACTCCGGAGTGCAACAGCTCTGTGATGGACTAACACATCCAAGCTGTAAACTGGAGTTACTGGATCTGAGCTACAACAACCTCGGCCATTCCGGAGTAAAACTTCTCTCTACTGGACTGATGAATCCAGACTGTAAACTCAAGAGTATAAGGTTGAACATCAGTTTTTTTTTAAATTAAAATTTCAAAGCAATCCTGTTTCTGAAGATTGACGTTCCTATAAAATTTAGTTCCAAACAATCTTGTGTATGCAGAAGAGGGTGGATAGCGCTTTCCTCTGAGTGTGTTACACTGCCTTGTGACACAATAGTTTGAAAAATTGGCAAATTACAAAATTTGGGAGAAAATTGGGGAAAGAAATCAGTTTCAAGCCTAATACAGCAGAGAACATCCAGCTAAACAAGTAGACTGATTATCTGGAGCAGGTGTGTTGGTTTAAATTAGAACTACTTTCAGGATCCACGTATTGTAGATCTCCAGGAACAGAACTGGTGATCAGTAATCTATGTAGTTTGATGCAAAGCCTGTGTGTAACATGATAAGTTAAAAAGATGGAATAATCCTTCAAATGATAATGTACTTTGCTCATCTGTAGACTTGCTGATGTCGGCATTCCAGAGGGGACGTGTGAAATTCTGGCCTTGGCTCTACAGTCAGAAAATCCATACCTCAGAGAGCTCGATCTCAGCAGCAATTACATTGGAGATTCAGGAGTGGAACTGCTCTGTGCTGGATTGATCAGCCCAAACTGCTTCCTCGAAAAACTAAGGTGAATACAATGTCTACGTTTTTTTATTTATGTTAGGAATCTTGCTTGAGACATACAAGTTAGAAATGCTGTTATATTAGCTGCAATGGTTTCCTGACTAACTCTTTGTTACAGTTTATAATGTATTTTTGTATTTTCTCTGCTGCAGTCTGCGTTGGTGTAATCTCACAGAGAGGTCCTGTTCAAACCTGGCCTCGGTTCTGAGTTCCCACACTCGTTTGACAGAACTGGAGCTGAGAGACAACGATGTGAAAGATTCAGGGCTGAAACTGCTTTGCACTGGTCTTCAGGATCCAGGATGCTCACTGCAGAAACTAGGGTAAGGCACACAGCAGTGCAACGTAACAGTGGAGCAATTCTCTGTGCTTTATCACATCTACATTATCAAAGGCGTTATTATGCTAAAATTCAAGGTTCCCTTTATTATTTAACACTCTCTATCATTCTATAGAGACTACAGTTATTTTCCAGAGATAACTAGATATTTTTGAGGGCAGTTTGTTTTTGCCATAAATACATGTAAAATCTGCTTTTGTTACAGTTTTGTAGTCATCTTGTAGTGAATAAATCAAAATGATTGTATTAAGAATCCATGCTGAACTCAAATAAATATCATGTAATGTATCACTGTAATGGACCAAGCACACTGGAACTGTATCAGGTGTGTGTTGGTGGTGTATATTCATTGTGAGTGAAGTGTAATAGTTGTTCCTCTGCAGTCTTTCAGGGTGTTGTGTTACAGAAGATGGCTGCTCTGCTCTAGCCTCAGCTTTAAGCTCAGATCACTCGCAGCTCAGAGAGCTGGACCTCAGCTACAATCATCCAGGAGAGTCAGGAGTGAGACAGCTGTCTGCTGTACGAGATAATCCACACTGTAACCTGGAGAAACTCAGGTGAGTGGAGCAAGGGAAGAAAAAGCTACTATACTAGGGCTCTTGTCAGTTCAGACATTGCCAAATCCAAGCCCAAGACTAGCCAAGATCAAGTCCAAATGAAAGAGAGACAGAGTCAAGGTCGAGACCGAAAACCATCAAATCCTTTTCACACTATTAACTTCCGCTAATCAGATTCATTTGTGCATTATACCAAAAATTAGAGTATGCTTTCTAGAAAAGCTTTGTTGTCAAACTTTGTGCATGTGAAAAGACAACATGAACATTATTTTTACAAACTCTCAGTTGAGACCAAGACCATATTTAGCAAGGCCAATCCCCAAGGCTGAGACAAGTCGGAGTACAAATGCCAAGATGAGTCCAAATCAATACAGACTGGACTCGTGTCCTATAGCCCATCTTTTTACAGCTTCTCAGCCTGGAATTTCCTGGTTTCAGGCTCAATTAAGTTGCGTGATTAAAGTCTTTATGCTGACTACAAGACTGTACAGGACAATAAACTGTAAAAATATTGGGGGAAAAAAAGACATTTAGAGGAGGCAAAAAACATTACGTTTTATTAATGGTGGTGGATGAATCATACTGAGGAATCATAAACAGTATGACCAAATAACATAAATTATCAAGATCAAGGTTTTGCTTTAACGAAAAAATGGGTTCATTTTGGGTTTTTATTTAGAGTTTGTAGCCTACTGAAGGTTTCTCAGGGAACCTTTATGAAGAGGTTAGTGTGCTAAACGAATACGTTATCACCACTCTTACCTGATTTCTTTGTTCTTTGTACAGTGTGGACCACAGTGGCGAGTGCAGGATCAAACCAGGACTAAAGAAATGTAAGAATCTCCACAGCTGGGTTTAACAGTGTATCTTTCAACATGAAGGAACTTTCTAAGGACATATTTTATTTTATTATGTCTTTATAAGACTGTCTTATTTTGTTTTTGTTGTTCATTTTACGTTATTCACATTCTGTTGAGTTCTATTTAGATCTCAAGTTTTATACCAGAGGTTAGCTACAGATATATACAGATCTATAATATAGTGTAATAGACCAAATTCATTTTGAGCCACTGTTTCTGCAGACGCTTGTGAGATCACCCTGGACCCAAACACGGCACACAGAACTATGCCTCTGAGTGGAAACAAAAAGGTGACAAGGACTCGAAGTCAGCAGCCATATCCGGACCATCCAGATCGGTTTGAGTACTATGCCCAGATTTTGTGCAGAGAGCCCCTGAGCGGTGCTCGCTTCTACTGGGAAACTGAGTGGACTGGCAATACCATTTACAGTGGAGTAACTTACAAAGGTATCAACAGAAAAGGTCGCAGTAATGACTGCAAACTGGGGATGAATAATATATCCTGGATTCTGTTCTGTTCTAACAACTATGGTTATTACGCTGGTTACAATAACAAGGAGACAGTTGTAACTCCTCCACCGAATCCGTCCAGAAGAATGGGTATCTATTTAGACTGGCAGGCGGGTACACTCTCCTATTTTATCATCTCTGCCGACAGGGTGTATCACACGTACACATTTCACACAACGTTCACCGAGCCCCTGTATCCAGGGTTCCGGGTCGATGACACAGTGACACTATGTGAGCTGGATTAAACAAAAGAGCATGCACTTTATGGAAATTACTGTAGGCTATGTCAGAAATTTAGTCCGAGGTTTTAAAGGAAGTAATAATCCACTGTGTGTTGTGCTGTTACAATAATATAATCAGTGACGAGGCGGTGCGATGAAGCGGAGTTACTGTTACCAACCTGAAGATGATTATTTTCCTATAACAGCACGTCCCCAAGTGTTTTATTCCTCTTATTCCACAGCAAGTTGTCACTGATTACATGAGTTTATTTATTAAAGCGCCTCTGTGGAACATACATACATGAAAGAAATTCTCGCTTATGTTACAGACGATCATTTAGAGCAACTATTCTTTCACCAGACTCTCTTTTTTCTCTCTCTTGAAGTTAACTGTAACAAAAAAGAAAATGCAATTTGTTACCGCAAAATGTGAAATCCTTTGTACTGAAGTAACGGTACTCTTTAATTTTTAAATGTCTTAAAGAACTGTTAAGTTGTCCACCGCAAAACATTTTTTTTAAATTGACTTTATTTAATTTAGTGAATCTTAGCCTTTCTGTATGTGTGTGTTTGTTGTCTGTAAAATGCTCTGATTTTTAATAATAATATCCAAAAAAAAAAAAGAGCACACTTTAGGTTTATGTATTTACGTAACTAAACTATATTAGGTAACTAATGTAACAAAGTGTTCATATTTATCTGGGACGTAAAAGCATAAAAAGAAAAAAGCAGAAGAGTTGAAATGGAATAAGTAAGTTATGTTACTTATTTGTGCAATTATTTCATACAATATTTAGATGACTTTGCTTCAAAAAAAAAATCAAGAAAGCAGAAATTTTAAAGTGCACTGCAATTTTTAAATGCAGTTTTATTTTTATTTATTATTTAAATGTGCAATTTAGGTATTACACACTTTTTGTAATGGTTGTTGTTCTTTGTCTTAATTTTTAATACATATTTATTTCAATTTTTGTTTATTTATTCGTTTGTTCAGTTATTTTTATTTATTAAATGGTTTTTCCCCTTATATAAAGGAGTATTTGTATAAATCACACACACACACACACACACACACACACAGCACTGTGTATATAATTTTCGACCGTTATTTTTCACCAAAACGTCTCTTCTGAACTGAGAGTCGACTCTCAACCTTCACCTTGAAAAAGAGCCATTTTGCAGAGTTGATTCAAAGAGCCGACTCATATAGCTGATTGAAATAACCGATTCACACAGCTGATTCAAAGAACCGATTCATAACGAACTTTTACCTCAGAGAAAATATAATATAAGACTGAGGTAAGAAAGTTGTTAAAGTGGTTGTTATTCTCATTATTTTAGTCCATTTCCGCTATTTGTAATGTTAGCTATTTATATCAAGCTAAGAAAACTTTAAACAGACAACTTTAAGCTCGTTTATATTAGCACTTTATCTAACTAGCTAACTGCTACCTGTAGCTTAGCAACTGCACGCGCTCATGAAAGCTAAGCATTAGCATCATCGGTGCTGCATTAAACTCAATGATTTTAATGATTTTTTAAATTTTATTTTGTTATTTTTTACTGAATAAATAAATAAATTATAATTAAAAATACTTTCTGGAAAAACACACACACGCCCCTGTATGAGTTAAAGCTTCAATCAGTATTTACAGTTTGAATTAGTTCAGGAAACAAATGCAAGTTTTATACTTAAAAGAAAAACAAAACAATATCTGTATTATATTGAAGTTAAAGATGTGAGAACTCGTACAACATTGACACATTTGAGGTGCGAAGTGAATTTCGTTAAGAAGTTTGGTTCGTTCTTCGTTTCCTTCGTTAAAGGAAAAATCCACCTCTTTTATAATTAAAATATTCTGTTCAACTTCTTTTTTAAAGGTTTCCTACATTACCCACAATGCTGTTCGACTGAATGCTGATCGTGGTGCAGTGGGATTTCGCTCTCGCTTCATCTCTACCTAAAGAGAGCGATGCAGCGGCGCTTTAGTGCTGTAGTCTGTTCAGCTCTCTCACCTCCACGTCTGTACGATCTGCTCAAACAGATCAGCTTCCAGAGCTTCACCTTTCACGCCAACAACGCCATCAACGCCATCGCGCTCGTCATCGCGTAGATCGCAAACTAGCCGAGTCTCTACCGCTACTCAGCGTCGTAGAGCTGCACTGCATCCTGGGATTTTGAGTCCAGACGTTGCACTAATGTCTTCGCTACTTCTACATGGGTTGAACATCTGAAACCTGACTGTTATCCTTTAGATTTGAGATTTATGAAATGTTTTTCTTCTGCTAATCTCAACACGCAATAACAGTGTCCTCCTGTGACGTCAGAACGACACGCAACTACTAACTTCTCGCAGGAATAACGACGCTACAGCACCGAGAATCGCATTAGCTCCTGACTCACTAATCGCATTTCAGATACGTGTATATAAACATATTTATTGTTTTTCAGGGTGGATTTTTCCTTTTCCAGAGCCCCACAGACCACGTGAAGCGGCCCGGTCAGCAGCTACACAGCTACAGCTCTCATGTGTGATAGCTTTCAGCGCCATCTTGTGGTTAAAGGCAGTATTGACGTCACGATGAGCAGTCGGAGAAGGCTGGCGTTCATTCATACCAGCGTTAATATAAAATCTTTCCTGGTAACAAGAGTTACAACGGATATGGGTTACAGGTTATTAGGAAATAAATCCACAGTGAAAATGAACTGTATTTAGAAAACGTATTTTTCAAGTTTGCAAAATACTAAACCACTTTTTTGTCTTTTTGACTAGAATGATATTCGCAAGGTTTAAATACCTCATGTAACGTGAAAGCTGTTAAAACGTGGAATCTGTGTTCAAGTTTTTTTAAATTAAAGTAACGTAAAGTAGAACTAGACAACAAAAAACAAAATGATGAAAGAAACAGACATATCTGTCTAAATATTGTGCATGAGAACCAAAAATCGTTGGTCTGTAGTGCAGCATTTGTGCCCTGAAAAAGGTCGTGAAAAATTCCAGGAATTTTCCAGCATACATATTTTCTAGGGTTAGTTATTTTTTTTTATTTTTAAAAGGTGATTAAAACAGAAATTATGAAGTTATAGTGCAGAGAAAAAGAAAATGTCTCCAAAGATTTAACACCTTAGCGTTTTGAGTTTATATAACTTTGAATATCCAGATTTTTATTATTTTTTTTTTTTACGAAATGTTCCTGAATTTCCAAAGTCTGAAAATTCATTTCACATTTTCCCAGCCTTTCTTTGTCCCACTTTAAATCTTACACCAGACACTCTGATATAATGATTTTTTGAACGTTTTTAATCTAAACTCTCAGAAATTCCTTCAAATCTGTTCCCACTCCTGAATGAATGCAGTGATTTTGTTGTTGGACGTGAACAGCTGGCTCCTCTGGCTCATCCCACATCACCATTCAGGGCTTTGAGCTGAGGATTTTGTGCGAATAAGGACCCCAACCGGGCCAAACAATGGCAGCGCTGAAAAGAGAAGGGGTAAGAGACGGGGAGGGTCGTCGAAATGCAAATTCACTCTCTCCGTTTCCCCTCAGAGAAACTCCACAGGAACGCACAGATCGCTGTTTCTCTCCGAACGGGAAGTGGAAGTCGGAGAATAATGCAGGAGAAGACAGACACAGGTGCGCTGTAGGAGGATCCACCTGCAGAAAACGGCCCTCTGAGGTAAGATTTAGGTTTTTGTTCACCTGTTTTCTTTGATAAAAGTGAGGAGGGAAAGTTAAACTGGCAGCGTTTATCTCCAGGTCTGAGGCCTGTCAAGAGCTGTGCAAGAAAAAAACAACTTAGTACCAGGATTGCTGCAAAACCCAGAAGAGTAACATGCGTTAGTGTGTTGAAAACTTTATTCAGTGCAGCGGGGATCATTTGTGCATTCATTGTAATACCTAAATTTAAAAAAACAACTTTTTTTGCATTGTTGCATTTGCATATAATATCATACTATAGTATAAAAACAGAGTAATTCTATACTACAGTACTGTAGAAGCAATATAATATTGCAATAGAGTAGAGAGTAATACTATACTGATATTGTACAACTGTACAGACAGTATAATATTATAGTATAGAATAGTAGCATAGAGAGTAATACTACGCTGATAAGCTATAGTACAGCTGTACACACAATAGGCCTACAGTATGGTGCAAAAGTCTTGGCACCCCCCTTTTTTTTTAGTACAAGCTTTGTTATTTTCTGACTTCTACATTATTGATTCAGTACGAAAACATTTTAGATTCCAAACATTAGTTTTCCAGCACAGAATGAAATGTTACAGAAAAATGTTTGTATGTCAGTAAAGAGAGCAGCAGATTCCATAAGAGACACTTTTCAGATAAAAACAGAATGAAGGCTGCTGGGTTTCGCTGCAGAAATAAGAAGCGAGTCGACAGTCAAAGTCTCCAGAAGAACTGTGGCTGCTTCTGCAAGATGCTCAGTAACACTTCCAGCTCATTTCCTTATAAAACTGCACACACTGCACCTCAGATACTGCTTTATTTATTTAAAGTGAAGGATCGTCACATTAAATATTGACTTTGTTTCATTTATTACTGTTTACTGCTCTTTATAGTATTTTTTAAATGTAGAAACATTTCATTTCATTATTTTTGAAGGCATCTTTGCTCTACAGCATTTCTTTGCATGTATAGTAGCATAGTACTAGTAGCATACATAGATTCTAGTTGTACTGAGACAATATAATATTATAATACAGTTTAATAACAATACTATATTGATATTGTACAACTGTAGAAACTATAGAACAAGTTAAATATAATATAACAATTCAGTATTGTGTAGTATACTAGTTCAGGTAATCATTAAGTGAAGCGTTTTAGTATGTTGTAGTCTCATAGTATAGTATACAAACGTTAGTAAAGCATAGTAAAGAGACTAATACTACAGTATACAGGGTAAGTATTAAGACAGTATAATACTACAGTTGTATTATAGTTTAGTCGAATGTACCGTAGGATTGTATCATACAGTATTGTATAACAGTCTACTGTAGTATGTTACAGTAATGTTTAGTATAGTAAACATTATAATATGATGATATAAAATAGTATAATGGTATGGTTTAGTACAGGAAGGTAAAATATATGCTACAGTGACATAGTATAGTAGTCGATTTTAATATACTATACTATAGTAATATAGACTAGCATTAGACTCTAGTGTAGTATAATAATAAAATGCTGTATAATACAGTATATTATAGTAGAGTACAGTACAGTGTATTATAATAGAAGAGTGTAATAATGTAGTGTAGTAGAGTATAGTGATGTAGTACAGTGAAGTATAGTATAGTATAGAGTGTGTTATAATAGTAGAATATAATGATGCAGTATAGTGTAGTGTAGTATAGAAAGTGTTATAACAGTAGAATATAATGATGCAGTATAGTATAGTATTATAGTGTAGTATAGAGTGTGTTATAAGAGTAGAGTATAATGATGCAGGATAGTATAGTGTAGTATAGTGTAGTATAGAGTGGTTATAAGAGTAGAGTATAATGATGCAGGATAATATAGTGTAGTATAGTGTAGTATAGAGTGTGTTATAAGAGTAGAATATAATGATGCAGTATAGTATAGTATGGTGTAGTATAGAAAGTGTTATAATAGTAGAATATAATGATGCAGTATAGTGTAGTGTAGTATAGAGTGTGTTGTAAGAGTAGAGTATAATGATGCAGTATAGTATAGTATTATAGTATAGTATAGAGTGTGTAGAGAGTAGAGAGTATAATGATGCTCTCTACTAGTAGAGAGTATAATGATGTAGTATAGTGTAGTATAGTGTGTGTTATAACAGTACAGTATAATGATGCAGGATAGTATAGTGTAGTATAGTATAGTGTGTTATAACAGTAGAGTATAATGATGTAGTATAGTATAGTATAGTGTGGTATACATGTGTTATAACAGTAGAGTATAATGATGCAGGATAGTATAGTGTAGTATAGAGAGTGTTATAAGAGTAGAGTATAATGATGTAGTGTAGTATAGAGAGTGGTTATAAGAGTAGAGTATAATGATGTAGTATAGTATGATATAGTGTAGTATAGAGTGTGTTATAACAGTAGAGTCAAATGATGCAGTATAGTATAGTGTAGTATAGAGAGTGTTATAAGAGTAGAGTATAATGATGCAGGATAGTATAGTGTAGTATAGAGAGTGTTATAAGAGTAGAGTATAATGATGCAGGATAGTATAGTGTAGTATAGAGAGTGTTATAAGAGTAGAGTATAATGATGCAGGATAGTGTAGTGTAGTGTAGAGAGTGTTATAAGAGTAGAGTATAATGATGCAGGATAGTATAGTGTAGTGTAGAGAGTGTTATAAGAGTAGAGTATAATGATGCAGTATAGTATAGTGTAGTGTAGAGAGTGTTATAAGAGTAGAGTATAATGATGTAGTATAGTATGATATAGTGTAGTATAGAGTGTGTTATAACAGTAGAGTCAAATGATGTAGTATAGTATAGTGTAGTATAGAGAGTGTTATAAGAGTAGAGTATAATGATGTAGTATAGTATGATATAGTGTAGTATAGAGTGTGTTATAACAGTAGAGTCAAATGATGCTGTATAGTGTAGTGTAGTGTAGAGAGTGTTATAAGAGTAGAGTATAATGATGCAGGATAGTATAGTGTAGAGAGTGTTATAAGAGTAGAGTATAATGATGCAGTATAATGATGTAGTATAGAGTGTGTTATAAGAGTAGAGTATAATGATGCAGTATAATGATGTAGTATAGAGTGTGTTATAAGAGTAGAGTATAATGATGCAGGATAGAGTGTGTTATAAGAGTAGAGTATAATGATGTAGTGTAGAGAGTGTTATAAGAGTAGAGTATAATGATGTAGTGTAGAGAGTGTTATAAGAGTAGAGTATAATGATGCAGTATAATGATGTAGTGTAGAGAGTGTTATAAGAGTAGAGTATAATGATGCAGTATAATGATGTAGTGTAGAGAGTGTTGTAAGAGTAGAGTATAATGATGCAGTATAATGATGTAGTGTAGAGAGTGTTATAAGAGTAGAGTATAATGATGCAGTATAATGATGTAGTGTAGAGAGTGTTGTAAGAGTAGAGTATAATGATGCAGTATAATGATGTAGTGTAGAGAGTGTTATAAGAGTAGAGTATAATGATGCAGTATAATGATGTAGTGTAGAGAGTGTTGTAAGAGTAGAGTATAATGATGCAGTATAATGATGTAGTATAGAGAGTGTTATAAGAGTAGAGTATAATGATGCAGTATAATGATGTAGTGTAGAGAGTGTTGTAAGAGTAGAGTATAATGATGCAGTATAATGATGTAGTATAGAGAGTGTTATAAGAGTAGAGTATAATGATGCAGTATAATGATGTAGTGTAGAGAGTGTTATAAGAGTAGAGTATAATGATGCAGTATAATGATGTAGTGTAGAGAGTGTTGTAAGAGTAGAGTATAATGATGCAGTATAATGATGTAGTATAGAGAGTGTTATAAGAGTAGAGTATAATGATGCAGTATAATGATGTAGTGTAGAGAGTGTTGTAAGAGTAGAGTATAATGATGCAGTATAATGATGTAGTGTAGAGAGTGTTGTAAGAGTAGAGTATAATGATGCAGTATAATGATGTAGTGTAGAGAGTGTTATAAGAGTAGAGTATAATGATGCAGTATAATGATGTAGTGTAGAGAGTGTTATAAGAGTAGAGTATAATGATGCAGTATAATGATGTAGTGTAGAGAGTGTTATAAGAGTAGAGTATAATGATGCAGTATAATGATGTAGTGTAGAGAGTGTTGTAAGAGTAGAGTATAATGATGCAGTATAATGATGTAGTGTAGAGAGTGTTGTAAGAGTAGAGTATAATGATGCAGTATAATGATGTAGTGTAGAGAGTGTTGTAAGAGTAGAGTATAATGATGCAGTATAATGATGTAGTGTAGAGAGTGTTGTAAGAGTAGAGTATAATGATGCAGTATAATGATGTAGTATAGAGTGTGTTATAAGAGTAGAGTATACTAGTATAGTTAAAACTGCTTCTCTATTTTGCACACTGAAGTTTTTTTGTTTTTCGTGTTGAATACTTTGCTGAGTTTATATACTTTAAGGGAGTCGTGACTCCACCTTAACGAGACATAAATATAAATATAACAAGCGTATATGGAGTATGATATAATTCACAATTTTATCACTGTATTGTGTCCTTCAGTGTCTCTCCTCACACACATGAGAGTGTTTTAATGCTTCAGAAAGAGAAACGTGACCCAGAGTATGGTTGAATTTTTGTCTCTACCTGATTTCTTCGTATAGTTCAAAACTAAAAACAAAACTTTTCGTAACCAAGCTAACATTCTGAAACACTTCTCTTCTTTTTGTGAGTGCAGACCCACGTTGTGTATTTGTGTCTCATTAAGGGTTTCTCTGATGCCTCGGCAGTTTTTTTTTTTGTTTAGCACCACTCCGCTGCTCAAAGAACTCGCTGAACAATTGGCCTATTCTGCCCCGTCCCAATGACCCCCAACACCCTCCCCCTCAACAAATGCCTCCCTCCACATCCCTAATTTCCACTTGATTAAGCTTCTCGAGTCCAAGAGGGAAAAACGCTTCACTAACTCTGAAGTAGCCGTGAGAGACAAAAAAACGGCCGACTTCGTTTATTTCCCAAACATCCGGAAGGAAGACACTTCTTTTTTTATTATTATTATTAATCTTTATTATTATTAATAGTAGTAATAGAAAGTGCTTTTAACCTTTAGAACTCAGTGAACACAATTTGAGTTGCATTCAAGATTCTCAGGATCTATTTAACGCTTAGTGACAGACATTATTAAACAGTGCAGGATTAACGCTTTCAGATGATTTAAAAAAAAAAACAGAATCAAATCACTTCACTGAAACCAAGTTACATAACGAGAGAATTTGGTTTTCTGGCACCTCTCTGCTGTTTTCTGTTATCTAATAACAATTTTTGTGGTATTGACACATATATTCATTAGAGAAAAATGTACGGGCTGTTAAAAAAAAAAAGGTTCTGGGTGACTTTAAAAGAAAAAAAGAAAATAAGATGCGTTCAGGCTCCAAATTTAGTGGATAAGGAGAAATTATGTGCTGATCTTTATAGACCTGTAGGTGTCACTGCAGCTTCCAGAAAGTGTTTGCTTTTCTGTGTTACACAATCTGTTGAAATATTAAGTGCGCAATATTTTGTATAATAAAAGACTTTTTTTTTTTTTTTTTTTCTTTTTGCAGCCCGAGACCCCTTTACCTGTAACTTCTTATGACCTTCTTTAACTTCTTATGAACATAATTCAACTGTTAAAATATCAGACTCACTGAAATGTGTATAAACAATATTTTGTGTATTTATTAGAGCCACAGAGCTTTTTATTCCTGAAATATTTACCTGAATATTTATGAAAACATCAAGTTCAAGCTGACATTATTTAAGGGACAACTTTTTTTTTTTTGTCACAAGTCAAGCAGGCTAGTAAGAGTTAATAAGAACTCAGTAATAAATATAATCACTTGGCTGTGATTTCCATCAATTTCCTTCACAAGACTAAACTCACCAAATCTCAGCCTCAGGAGAAATCCAGATTTGCGTAATGCAGCACGTTGTGTAATACGGGGCTTCTTTATTTTGACACAAGAACAAGATAAATGTGTGTGTTTTTCAGGTACACTCATCATATCTAACATTGCATATCCAGGATCTCGCTGTCATTCAAATAAGAATCACGAGTTTCTGAGATTTTTAGAGAACTGACATCACGATTCTCACTCATGATGACCAATTTTGTAAGCAACAATAAGTATATGTATATTAATTAAACTTTTACATTACTGACTTGTGAATTAACCGCTATTTAGTATAAAACTTTAATCATATTAGTGTGCGGTGTGTAAAAGTGCAGTGTGGCTTCTGACAGTTAAAATGAAACAACATTATTAACATCTGATTAAATAATTAGTCATTGTTTCTTCTCCGCTGCTGAGAGACTCATATGGAGCTTGTGGTGGAAAATCGGTGTTGATAAATATGCGTAATACGTCCGTTTTGAGCGAGATGGCGCATGCAGCCGTGACTCACACATCAGAATTTGTGTATGTTTAGTAATTAGGAATTTAATATTTAGTATATTATATTGTATTTTTGTCCAGCTCTAACTCAAAACCAGTGTGTAAAAGATGTATTAGTGCATCCTTTACCCCTGATTGTGTTTGTGTCTCTGTTGTCTATGTTGTTCCAGCATTTCACATTTTTTCTCCTCATTTGGCCGCTAAAGGCCGGGAGGTTGGTCATTGTCCAGGCCCCATAAAGCCCACTGAGACATGACCATGATTTTGGCCGTTATAAATAAACTTGACTTGACCATCAGCACCAAAACACTTCAACCGCAAAACTTGAACGTCGTAAACAGAGCTCAGAGCGAACAAGCTCAGGAGATTCGTCGCTAACAAAGAAATGACGGCGTTGGAGACCCCTGTCCGAATTCTCGGCCTGCTTGAGCAGTTGCTTAGTGATGCGCCATGGATCAGGACGGGATAATCCAGTTTGAGTCCGGACGATGAATCTCCCTCTCTCCTGAACTCTCCTCTTTCTCAGAACTCAGTGCTTTGAATACTAATGTCTCAGTTTTACACCAAAGAGAGCGAGAGAGAGCGAGAGAGAGAGATATTTAGTGGCTGTACAACACACACACACACACACATCCTCTTCCCGTACTCTTCTGGCTGTAGTTTAGTAGCAGTACAGAGTTGAACTGAAGTTCAAAGGTAGGGTGTTAACATGTACGTTTACTTATTTAATGCTTTATACTTTATACTACACAGAGTATATTTCTGTACGCTGTGTAAAATTTCAGTTGCCCCAAAGACACTTCAAGTGTTCCACAACTGCGTATAAAACCTGTCACACAGAAAGGCCTTTTTTCCCCAGCGATAACATGATTAATATGAACAGGAAGCACTGCTTCCATTGTTTTAATAAGTAATAAGCAATAAAGAAGCTCGAATTCCTCTGTTGTAATGTGAACAATAGACAAATAAATCCAAACGGATTGGGTTTTACAGTAAATTGCTGATTTGAAGTATTAATCTTGCATGTTTATATTTAATATGGGTTTGTTTCTGTTGCTTGAGGTTGTGCAACAAGTAAAATTTAAACAATACAGCAAGAAGTCACTGTCAGATTAATCTGCATTTGAACACAATGAACAAAATTACTTTCACTTTTTTTAGAAATCAGATGTTGTAACTCGGATAACTACAGTATCAGCAGTCATCACAGTTTGATCTAGTGAGGACAGAGATAGCTAGTTTACCAGGATAAAGCTAGCTAACTGTGTAGTTAGCATTAGAGTAGCATGTGTTTACGCGTGTATTTCACAGCGCTGTATTTCGTTTTCGTAACGTTTAACGTTTTTGCAGCAGTCGTTACACAGATTTAAAGGTAAGTGTGAGTTTTATTTATAAACTTAAAACTATGTTAAGGTGCAACTATTTAAAATTTTGAACTTTGTAAACTTAAGTTTAGAGGCAGTTTGTGTTCAATCTAAGCTACGAACTTGCAACCGGGGCAATTATATTCAAGACACCTGTATATTTAATGTAGCTAGGAAAGTTATGTAAGACTCCTAAAAAGACTAAAGAGTCCTTAAACCTGCAATAAAGCGGCGGCTGACTGACAGCAGGCGAAGGTTATCTGTGACGAGGACCATCCTGCAGATTTGTTCCTGTCATGTCGCCCCCTAGTGGGGTCGTGGAGCACGGACAGCGTCACGAAAGTTCGTGCTGTTTTGGAGGAA
The DNA here is from genome assembly GCF_027358585.1 of Pangasianodon hypophthalmus. Lineage (NCBI taxonomy): Eukaryota > Metazoa > Chordata > Actinopteri > Siluriformes > Pangasiidae > Pangasianodon > Pangasianodon hypophthalmus. The sequence goes on along the minus strand of NC_069731.1, from coordinate 1,755,245 downwards.
TGCACTTGGTCATGAAGGAGATTAGGGACGAGACGAAAAAGTCAGATAACTCCAGGAATCCAACTGAAAACAACAGGAAGAGCTCATTATGCAGATAACACAACACAATGACATCGTTTACCAAAGACCAGCGTCAATTCATGCTAACGAGCACTCGGCTGGGCGAGCTCTCTCTGTCCGTCTCTGCTTCCCTTTCTTTATGAAATCTTAAATAGATGCTTTTTAGATTTGTCCACAGTTAACAAGTTCTCAGTCTCTAAACGTGAAATGGACCAGATGTAAGGTCTTTGCTCATGAAACCGCTGATCAGCATTATGTTCAGCATTAAGAGTTATCGAGTCGAGTCTGAGAGCGACAGAGCGTTCGAGAGCTGGAGATGTGTACTGACTTTTTGAGCTGTGTAGGAGAGAGCCATTGTTCATCCTGATTTATGCTCCATCCTCTGGAGAAGTGTATAATTAGCCCTGTGGAAACAGGAAAAACCTCACCCTCCCTCCCTCTTTTCTCTCTTTTTCTCTCTCTAGTGTATACAGATATGCCTTTACTAACTGCTCCTTTACAGTGAGATAGAAGTGCCATGTCCCATGTGTGTCTGAGATTTTACTGGAAATGAAAAGAGCTCTAGCTTCCTGAAAAACAAATCAGTTGCGTCTCAGACAGCATTCACTCGTTCTCGCAGAACCTTCAGAAATCTGAGCGCATCTCAACTGATCGAACAGCCAGACCGTCTAAAACGGATGAAGTTTTTAAATTATTTTTATGCTAGCTGTATAACTTTAATATGAAATATAACAGTAGATTAGATACTGAAGTTTAGTATTGACAGCTTCACGCTTAGGATATTTAATGAAACGCCTTTCACTCAACAAAATTGAGTTACAGTTTCAGCTATGGTTTTAATAATAATAATAATAATAATAATACATGCATTGTTAGATTTTGTATTGTTTTGTTTGTTTTGTTAATGATTTGAAACTGCTTGTGTTGCTATTACTTGGCAACCCGTGGTCAGTGGAATGATTCACCAAAAACTTGGTTAAAAAAAAATCTGTTACTGGATGTGACAACATGTTTCCACCAATCAGATTGCACGATCAGAACTATTGTATATTGTATACTGGACAGTTGCAGATTGGAAAAAGACCAAGTGAAGTATTTCAGTATTTCAGCAGTATCTTCATCTGTCCAGTTTGGGTGAGTCTGAGCCAACTGTAGCCTCAGATTCCTCTTCTTATTCTCTTTCCCGTTTATCAAAACAAGTCTTAAGATGTCATTTCATCCTGTTAGTGATGCTGTCCGAGCTTCTGAACTCATAAGTCATGGCCTTGTATTTTCTTTCTGATCTTTTCATATGTCCTTCATCATCTCCAGCTTCCTCAGATGGCTCTCGTTTCGTGTCGAACAGCGTTCAAGCCCTTGGCGGGATTTTTTTTGGTCTGCGTGAGTTATTGCGCCAGCAGCCCTGTAATTTTTAAAAGCTTTCCTGTGCAGATGAAAGAGCTGCCCAGCTCCAGGTGGATAATACAGACCTGCGATTAGTCCTCTTTTCCTGCCCTTTCCTCGACGGGACATTCCTGGACTCTGGTGCATCATGTGGTGTCACCCTGAGCGTATTCACGAAACTCTCACCGTGACCTATTTTGCTTTTGGAGTTTCGTGCATGGTGATTTATTGATGCAGAAGAGGAGCTCTCGCTAGCTGTTTTTTCACCCTCTCAACACCTGGGAGTGTTTGGCCTGTAATCCATGGGGACAAAACAACACACACCTGGTGTGATGGAAAGGGGGAGGATCACACATTACAGCAATGTGTGTGTTCCACTTCTCCTCTCCACACCAGATAAGATTATATCATCCTAAGTTGATTCTTATTCAAGGATTTTTTTTAATTACAACCTTCTTGGAATTCCTCATGGGAAATTGTCAAATTGTTCTGGGGCCTTGCATATTTATTCAAATGATATGATCAATTACTCTCACACAAAATTGCTGCCATGTCTGATATGGATGAAAAAAAAAAGGTGGCTTACCTCTTTGAGGAACCAACCCCTAACTGGAGAAATGGAGGTTCAGGAATGTTCTTGTGGTCTTATTTACAAGTGATGGGAAGAAGGGGCGTGGGATCTTCACCCCTACTCTGACCAGTGGTCTTGAGCTTTGCATAAATGAGATTACGAAGCAGAAGTTTCTCTATATGGTGGCTTGTTTTATTTTCCACGATAAGATGAGAAATTCAGCAGTCCACGAGGAGGTCAGAGTAGAGCTGCGGCTTCGTCATGGCTTCATGCCTTCCAGTGAAGGTACACCAGACATGACTTGATGACTTGGCATGAGAGCCTGGGGCTGATCCAGGTTTCACTGAAGGGAAGATGACCTGGGAATTCGTAGGGAGCAACATCAGTGCTCGGGGAAAAAAAAGTTCCTCAAGGCTTTTTGGATGGTTAACAGCATTTTACTTGGAAAATGTTCTAAAAACAGAAACTCTCTTACCTTTAAGGCTTTCCCCAGAGAGACAAACCAGAAAGTTTCATTTAGAGTGTGGACACTTCTTCCCCCATTTTTTCCCCAATTTGGTCTTGGCCAGTTCTGACCCTGTCATATCATATATATATATATATATATAAAAGTGATTATTGGGAAAGGCCCAGCTGTGCTTCTGTTGCCGTGGTCGTTAAGGCTCAGCGTTCACATCTGCATTAATAACAGTGTAAAGACTGGAATGGATGCCGTGTTTCTGTTTCATGTTCCTCCAACCCCCTCAATCGTGTGAGACGAGTGCACAGAGAAGAGCTGATCGGAGAAGCTGATAAACGGAGAGAGTCTCTCTTTCTGCCCATGGGCTTTTGGATCTAATGCAGAGTCATTCTGACAGTCCAGACGGTTCTTGAATTGCCCTGGCTGAGGCTGTGATCTGACGGTGTTGGGTTACAAAAACAATGTCAACATCCCATTTTTGTAATATTTGCAATTTCAGAAGTTGAATTTTTACTGATTGGTCCGAGTTTATGAGTTATAACCGAACATTCACGTTTCTCAATATGGCTGAATTCATGGATGTTGGAGAGGAACATCTGAGGAACATGTTCCACATAAAAGATTTTACGGATACATTCTAGGTAGCTAAATTATTAACCTCAGTTATTAACTAGCTTACGCTCAATGTCCATATTTCCCAGTTGCCTAGCAACAGTGTTCTCATAACTTTAACCCCATGACCAGTGATTGTATCATGTGTTCAGCTTCCCATTTTAAAAGCATGATGCTCCTTTTGAAGATATCTGTACTCTGAGACACTCCAGATTTTAACAAAGCAGCTGAGAATTGTGGGATACATCAGACCTCTAAGCAGAGTCTGTAATTGTCTCTGGTTAGACAGCTGTCACTGGTGTCTCTCTCTCTCTCTCTCTCTCTCTCTCATCTCAGTACTGTTAAGGCTTAGCCAACGGACAGCAGGTAAGAACCTCGGTTTGTGGTCTTCACTTTGACTTCAGAAATATTTCTCATCGCATCTAAAGTTTTCATTTTTATTTCGCTTAGTGTTCACGTTTCTCAGAACGGTGGAAACCATGGACATTTGGGAGGAACTTCTGTTCATATTCATGATCTTTTATCTTGTTTCTCTGGGAAATATTTCTCCTGCCAGTCATACAGCTCTTCTCAGTGAATGTGAAGATGTTTAGAAATGTAAAGACGTTTATGACGCATCTAGATTTCGTCCAATATGAACGTCAAAAATAATATTTAACAGAATAGCAGTCTGAGAAATGTGGACCAATACCGAAAATTGAACCAGTAGTGATGTCTTTTTATGAGGAAATTTATCTTCACGATAGAAGTTCATACACATGTCTGGTTTGTTCTCTGAAGAGGTGGTGGTGGAGAGTCATTTTATACAGGTAAGATCTCAGCTTATTAGTGCACAGTTTATATAATTTCTTTGTCATTAGAAGGTCAGAGCAGGTCTGAACCTGCATCAGATTCTTCATTTGTCGTTTATTCTCCACAGCATCTAACATGGGCTTTCATGGGATTTCCAGAAGCTTAGTTTGACTCGTTTGTTTTCTTCTTCTTTTTTTTTTTTTTTTTTTTTTTTTTTTGGACTTCTATTTCAATCGCCTTTGTGTTACTGGACCACTTTACCTTCAGTAGTTCACATCCTTTGAAATCAGTAAGGGGAAATTTTGAGATTTGAATCTGGAGGACGTCCAAAGACTGGTAGACGCTCTCTCTTTCAGCCTGGCCGTTAATTTGCTAGAATTACAATACGTAAAAAGCTTGTGCATCATGTAATATCATCATCTCTTCAGACACTTGTTGGGATTTGTTAACTAAGAGTTTAGTAGATGTACTTGGTGACGTCTGTGAGTTTGATACTTCCTCAAACAGAAGACACAGATTAAAGGTGTGATATAAAAGTACCTTAATGATAACATTAAATATAGCATTAGGACATTAATTGATGTCCGTGTAGTTGAAGGAATTGTTGTTATTACGAATCATAATTTATGTACTTACAAAGAACTTTGGCTATTGATTGTAATGTTTTGGGGGCGGAGCTAACTGAGAGACATCAAGGCTAAAACAAAATTAATAGCTAACAACTAAAACTAATAAACCAAAAAAATGTCATGACTACAAACTTTCTAAACTAATAACTTAACAATTCAGAAATGTCATGTGACCCTGCATTCACATTAGCGAGTGAAAAAGCGCAGTAGGTGCGCAACACGGAGTCGCAATTTCAGCGACATTCGAAATGAGATTTTTCTCAATTCTATGCAAATGAGGTGTGACACTCAAGCGACCAATCAAAACGATTGACTTGAAAGACTTGAATTGAGCGTGTGGTCCGATGTTTTTTTTTTTATTATTTATTTCCACATTAACAGTTTTAGTTCCTAGCGTGACGTGAAAAATGGAAAAACTTGTAACTGTGGTTTCCCCTTTTCCTGTCATATGCAACCTCTCATTAAACACGTACAGAAACGTTACGCAGAAAAATAAAGTTCGGAAGGAAGTAGCAGAAATCGTTAGTACAGCTAGCATTGTTAGCTAGTACAGCTAGCATTGTTAGCTAGTACAGTTAGTATTGTAATTGAATCTACGAACAAAGCTGAGCATGTAACAAAAAACTGATTCACTGATTAATTTGTTTTAGATTAAGGCACTAAATATAGCTACATTATCAAAAAATTGCTGGAAAGGCCACGCCCACAAGCAACAAACTATGAGCGCGGTTACTAAAGGAATCGTTATTTTTTAAAAATTATTTCCTGCGTATCTTTAATCTGCCGCTGTTCTTGTGTAGCTGTAAATGTTTAACGTATCAAATATGCCGTGTAAAAATGTGTCGTTCCATAATTCTAAACAAAATTAGGACATTATTCTGTCATGACGGAAAATATTTCTGAGAGTCTGTTGGAGTTTTTGCTAAGTTTTACTTCCGCGTCTGTTCTTGTGCTGCTCATTAACACGTTATTCAGCCTAATTTTTGACTGGATTGTTTTTGCACCTGTATTCAGCCGAGCGAGTGGTGATAGAGGTCGTACCCTGTCTGACCTCCCCAGACATTTAGGAACACTTTAGGAACACACACATGCGCACACACACACACACACACACACACAGTCTACACTCGGCTCAGGACGTTCCCCTTCACCATTTGGTCAGTGTCTCACTTATTCTTCATGGAGCTCAATCAGCTGATACAGTGCACACGTGTGTGGGAGGTCTCTCTCTCTGTGTGTGTGTGTGTGTGTGTGTGTGTGTGTGTACTCAGAGAGCTCCTGTAATAGGAGCTTCCACCTGTGCTTGCACACATCTGAGAGAAGACAAGGCTCTCTGTGTTCCCAGGTCCAAGACACACTCTCTGCAGGGGGTAGGGGGACGCGGAAAAGGGACACAACAGGTGGACAAAGGGGAGGAACCCCCCCCAAACCCCCCCCCCCTTAAACACACACACACACACACACACACACCAACCATAAAGTTCTCTGCAGTAAAAGATCTGAACTCGACTCTTTTGGGAAGTTCTACAATCACTTCTCTGTTAGTCGTCATATCTTCTGGAACAGGGTTGCCAGATTTCTTCTAATCACACCATCATAAAATATGATTATTTTCCACAATTTAACATTATCTAATTTACATGTTCATAATTTTCATTTTTAGGATTTTGTTGTTGTTGTTTTTGCTGTTTTTTGGGGTTTTTTTTAGTAATAATTTCTTCATATTTCTTAATATTTAATCTGGGAACAAGGTTGCCAGATTTCCTATTTCTGGCTTTTTTTAATAACATCATCCTTGAAAATTAACTTTCTCTGGAATTTAAGTTTCTCAAGGGAAAACAAATTTATTATTTCTATTCATTTATATGGTTTTGTTGTTGTTGTTGTTGTTGTTATAATCCTCTCTCTCTAGTCTGTAGTTGTTTCTGGAACAGTGTTGCCAGATTGACTATTTTTTCAATCACACTATCTTGATTTATTTATTTATTTTTTTCTGGAATGGAAATCTAGTAACGTATCCGTTTTTGTACCAAATTGTGTTTTTCTGACTATGCACCAAAACAACAGTTTAACAAATGCAGCGGTAAAACCACTAAAGACGTCTAAAACCCCGTTGGATAAGTGTGATTTCCTCACACAGCGAATGTCACGCTTTGATCAAGTTGTTGGAAAGCTGCATGACAGTGAAATGAACATAATCAAATCAGATTGTAATCAGATCCCGTGTCTATGAAAACAGAATAGATGCAATTTCCTCCCTTTTCACTTTAACCAGACTTTAAAATGCTGGAACTTTACATATTTCATTTCAGAAAAGCCTGCAGTTTTCAGAACTACGTAAACTATTTATAGTACAAAATATCACCATGTCAGGGGTTTTTCCAGGCCACTACACATATGTTTATTTAAAACACAGAATATGGACTTTAAAGGGTGTAATTTAAAGCAAGTATATATATATATATGTGTGTGTATGATGATTCGGGTGTGTGTTTACAATGATATTTTCAGACACAGACTTCCAGGACAAAATTCAGAAACTAAATGCGGTAAAGGAGATTCAGTGAGACGTTCTCCTCATGTAAATAATATAAAGATTTATATATATATATATATATATATATATATATATATATATATATACATATATGGCTTTCTTATTTTATTTAATTCTGGTATGAAATGTTATCAGAGTCATTGAGGATGCTGTGGATACTGAGGACAGCTAAATATCTCAGGACATCTCACTGCTAAATAAAGCGCTAATGCTAATGAATTCTGCTCAGATCTCTCCTCATACTATGGAGCTTCAAATCTCCCAAATACAAGTTGCGTGTAAATTAAGCACCCAGAATTCCCAGGAAAAAAGCGGACACTTTCAGAGCGGTTAAACTCTTAAGCATTTCACGTTTGTCTCTCACACTCGCGTCCATGAAGCGAAGAGAGTTCAGTGGAGATAAAACCGAAGATACTGTATAAATGAACCATAATGAGGAAAGTGCATCTAAAGTTCTACAGGAATAGTTTAATTCCTATTAAGCAGCTAGGTTTAACGATAACTAGCTAACGATTAACTAGCTAACTGTTAACTAGCTAACGATTGGCAGCAAGCTAACTCGTTAGAACGTTACCTAAATAACGTTACGTTGTGCATCGAGTGTTTAACGTCATTGTAGAAAACTCGCTATTCGAGTAAAACTTTTTATCTTTTTAATTGCTCTGAAAGCATCTACCTTTCCCCCATGGGAATCTAATTTACATAAAATGTGTTTTAAAGCCAACTCTTACCCCTAGCAAGTTCAAAAAACAAATAAAAAACATTGGCAAACGTGTAAATCTATTGAATACACCACAGAAATAAATGTCTTTAATGTAATTTTTTATATAATATACAAAAATGTAAAAATTTAATAAAGTGCTCTTGTTAGCTTCCAAGCTCCATGTATCACTCCGTGCACCTGTTCCTGCGTCCGTGTTGTTTTCACAGAAAGGCTCAGCGCCGCAGGTTCCCTCCAGGTTCCTGCCCTGTCTGTCTGATAAGGCGATAATATTTGGTGTGTCTGGTTTTGACACCCAACTTGAGGTTTTTATTATCAGAGCCGAACGCTCGTCTCAGAGCTGCTGAAACTCTGAGTGACGGATGAGTGCCGGAGTCGAGCTGCACCAAACACCAGCGGTTAAAGATAAACCAGACCGGCCCTGTTAGCCTCCAATTATCTCTGTTTGACTGGGGGGTCAAGTAGAATCCAAAAAAGGGCAAGGTTTCTCATGGGTGTGTGTGTGTGTGTGTGTGTGTGTGAGACAGAGAGAGAGAGCTGCACTGGGAGTGTGTGTGTGTGTGAGAGAGAGAGAGAGAGAGAGAGAGCGAGAGAGAGAGAGTCACAATATACATTCAGTCTCCTAGTACCAAAAATACACAATACACACTGATTCAGGTGGCTGCACTGGTAGAGTGTGTGTGTGTGTGTGTGTTTGCATGTGTGTGTGTGTGTGTGTGTTTTTGTGTGTGAGTGTGTGTGTGAGATAGAGAGAGAGAATCACAATATACTTTCAGTGTCCTAGCGCCTAAAATACACAATACACACTGATTCAGGTGTCTGCATTGGGAGTGTGTGTGAGTGTGTGTGTGTGAGTGTGTGTGTGTGTATGTGTGTGTGTGTGTGTGTGTGTGTGTGAGAGAGAGAGAGAGTTGCAATATACTTTCTTAGTGCCAAAAATACACAATACACACTGATTCAGGTGGCTGCACTGGGAGAGAGTGTGTGTGTTTATGTGTGTGTGAGTGTGTGTGTGAGTGAGTGTGTGTGTGTATGTGTGTGTGAGTGTGTGTGTGTGTGTGTGTGTGTGTGTGAGAGAGAGAGAGTTGCAATACACTTTCTTAGCGCCAAAAATACACAATACACACTGATTCAGGTGGCTGCACTGGGAGAGTGTGTGTGTGTGTGTGTATGTGTGTGTGAGTGTGTGTGTGAGTGTGTGAGTGTGTGTGTGTGTGTGTGTGAGACCTTGGAATGGTAGCAAGACGCTGTGTGTGTGGTGTGTGTCTTCTTTATCTCAAGCTCCTCACTCCCACCACAGATTCCCAGACTGCCTTGCTGTGTGTATGTGTGAGGGAAGGAGGGAGGGACCGTGGGCCAGACTCACTCTCAGTCTCAGAGTGTGTGTGTGTGCGTGTGTGTGTGTGTGAGTGTGTGTGTGTGTGTGTGTGTGTGCGTCTTCAAGGCCGTGAGATGTGGTCTGAGCTCAGTTAACTCTTCCCCCAGGCAGCTCGTGTCAGATCACAGCTCCAGAGCGAGCGAAGCAGTCGAGTCGTCCGTCTTTCGCCCCGTCAACGATCCCTGATTAACGCAGTAAGCTTCTCACACACTTTTTTTTCTTCTTATCTCAACACGAGTGTTATCTGCGACTCCTCCAGGTCATTGTGGTGTCCAGTAGGAGTGTGATAATGTCGTTTAACGATAGTGTGCGGTTTAACGTGGAGCTTGTCGCTGAAGGAACATTGCACTTTTTTTTGGACTTCTCGTTGTATAAATCAGTGTCTTTCGATCGTTTTATCTAACGAGGTCTTCACTCCATCCTCCGGTAATCTCACTCGTACTCTTGCACTCTTGCACACTTGTCTCCTTCTTATCGTTACTCTAATTTTTGAGTCTCAGCTCCTCTCGAGATGTCTTTTTAACTATTCTCAGAGTTTCTCTTCATCACTATCACCTTTGAGTCTGCTTTTCAGCTGCTTTCTGACTAGATCTGTTATTAGAAATCTTTATTTTTTATTTCTAATTCGCCATGGTTAGTGGAAACTCCCAAAAAAAGATTGAAACAGAGCCAGTGCATGTTTAGTGGCTAAAGTTACTTCTTTACTTCTTTCATTTCGCAAAGCTTAGCTCAGGGATTCTCAAATTTTCCTCAATTAATCATTTTTTATTCCATATTTATACCATAGGACTATTGCAACATTTAAACATTTTATCATTTGTCAGTAACACGAGTGTGTAACTCTTACATCACACTCGTAAATCCAAATTGATTTTGTCTTCGTTTTCTTGCCTCCTGTTGTTCCACTCGAGTCAGAGTCACTCGATGTTTTTCGACGTAGCTGGACGGAGAAATGTGTCGCTCTTTATTGCTGAGCTCCTGCGCTAGTGCAGCGCGTCACGACGGCAGAAAAAGATTAAATAGCATGTAGACTTTTAACTTAAATGTGGCTTGTAACATTTCAAAATAGTAACGCATCATTGTTAGAGTGATATTCGTAAATAATGGTGTCAGAGCTTTTGTTACAAAAAATCCCACCGGTTTATTCACTTTCTCCACCTTTCTGGGTTTTTACTCTTTTTGAACTTGTCTAATTTTGCGTAATAAAAATAATCCGTTCGCTAGTGTGCAGTTTTATATGTATTTTGATTCTAAAGAAAGATCTCAGGTTTTTGCGGTTTTAGTCGTCTCTTGTATCGCTGTTCAGAGTCGAACTTGTTGATGGTTGTTGTGTTATATGAGATGTGTGTTTGAATTCCTTGGTACCGCGCTGGACTCTGAGGAAGTTGTGCAAAGCTCGCCGTCCTGTTTCGTTATTATGACTGCACTGATCAGCGACTCATCGCCACTTCTGAGTGATAATCGGTGTTAATAATCTTGCGCAAGGTTTGAGCGAGACGTCGCATGTGGCCGTGACTCACTCGCTCATTCATTCATTTCATACGTTCAAGTCATCGTTTATTCCGTATTCTGGACGTAACATTAAACGTGTTTTATTACGTCTCACTGCACGCGGGACGTTTTTGGATTCCCTCACCGATTCCCTACGTTGTTTCTCCCCTTTTTCTTCCACGCTTCGTGTGTGTGGGTGTGAGGTCATGTGGTACAACGTCTCGACACTGACTGGTCATAGCGAATAAGATTATAGTTTTATGTGCAAATGCTGAAGAATCTTCAACTGATAAAAGAATCAAGATTGTGATTTTATACGAGTTTCGCTGAGAGTATCGTCAACCATTAGAGAGAGAGAGAGAGAGAGAGAATACAGACAGAGAGAAGAGACAAATAAAGAAAGTGAGATAGACATAGAGAGAAAAAGAAAGTGAGAGAGAAAGACAGTTAGAGAGAAACAGAAAGAAGATAGAGAGAGAAACATGAAGAAAGCAATAAAGAAAAAAGAAAGAGAACAGACAGAGAGAAGAGAGGAATAAAGATAGATAGATAGATAGATAGATAGATAGATAGATAGATAGATAGATAGATAGAGGGACAGAGAAAATACAGAGAAAGACAGACAGAGAGTGAGCAAGACATAGAAAGAAAAAGAAAGACAGAGAGACAGACAGAAAGAGAGACAGAGTGAGAGAGAGACAGAAAGTGAGAGACAGAAAGTGAGAGAGAGACAGAGTGAGAGAGAGAGACTGAGAGAGAGAGAGAGATAGAGAGAGAAACAGAGTGAGAGAGAGACAAAGAGGGAGAGAGAGAGATAGAGAGAGAGAGAGAGTGATAGAGGGAGAGGCAGAGAGAGAGATGAAGAGAGAGAAACAGAGGGAGAGAGACAGAGCGAGAGAGAGAGAGAGATAGAGAGAGAGAAACAGAGAGAGAGAGAGACGAGTGAGAGAGAGACAGAGAGAGAGATAGAGAGAGAGAAACAGAGAGAGAGAGAGAGAGAGACAGAGTGAGAGAGAGACAGAGAGAGAGAGATGGAGAGAGAGCCAGAGAGAGATAGAATGAGAGAGAGGGAGAGAGAGATAGAGAGAGAAACAGAGAGAGAGAGAGAGACAGTGAGTGAGAGAGAGAAACAGAGAGAGAGAGACAGAGTGAGAGAGAGAGAGAGAGAGACAGAGTGAGAGAGAGACAGAGAGAGAGAGATGGAGAGAGAGCCAGAGAGAGATAGAATGAGAGAGAAACAGAGAGAGAGATGGAGAAGTGGAGGTGTGTGAGGTGCGGGTGTTCAGAGCTGCTGTGAGATCGGGGTGTTACATTCCACAGTTGGGTGAGTGTGTGTGTGGAGGGAGGACACAGCTGGGCTTTGTGTTCCTCAGCAAACACACTGATGCCCTGAACCTGCCACACACACACTCACACACTCACACACACACACACACACACACACACACACGTTCAGTTAGATCAACTCCAGTCTCATTAACCTTTAGTTCCTCCATCTAAATGAAGCTGAGGCGTGTTTGTACTGCAGCTACGAGGCTAACAAGCCTCCCGTTTAGCGTCGTGCGCTAAATCCGCATGACTCGCTGTCACAGAGTCACAGAGATAAAAACCAACCGCAGCTCCATCGCTTTCTTCCTCAGCGCAGACTCTGGTGTCAGGGGGTCGCTGAGCTACATTAGCATAGCAGCTAATATCCAGTTCAAAACAAAAGAAGCCATCGTTTAAATTTACATGGGGTTCATTTAAAATATTCCTTTAAAGAGTTTAATGTAAAATGTTCAACATCGTACTTCAGGAAATCTCTCATTTCAAGAGCAAAATATTTACAGCAGCCACCACAAGCTCCTTACAGAACAGCAAATCAGCGTGTTGTTGTTTATCGCGAGCACTCAGTGAGTCCAAACAGCGCTTACACACACACACACACACACACACAGCATTTATTTTTATTCCACTGAAAGACTGAGTTACGATTATGGGAACAGACCAAAGGGCGCACGTTCGGCAGCGTAGTTAGCGTCAGTCCCCGATATCAGATCGTAGCGTCTCTCCGGGGAGCGCTACATCTCCTCCAGGAGTTTTCTAGAAGCTTGCGCAAGGAAAAGTTATTTTAAGTGACTTTTTTTGGTGTTTTAGTTTTAAACAACAGGAAAATTATGAACTGTGTTTGAAGTATTTATAGCTGCAGATGCCACCCCAGACCTGACGTGTGTGTGTGTGTGTGTGTGTGTGTGTGTACAGAGAATGTAAACAAGATGCTATTTATTGAGCTACGGTTATCTTGGATAAACAAGACTCGGACGCAAACGTGCCGCCGAGTTTTCCTTTCTGTCCGTTAATATACAAAATAACGATTTCCTGAACCGATAGAAAACGCAGGAAGCTCATGAAAGCCGGATCGCATGCTGCAAATTAGCTCACAACACATTTATACCACAGCAGGGTTGAATTCTCGAATCTGATTGGTCAGAACACGTGCATTATTTTTTTGTATAACTGTAATTCCGACTAAACGTAACACGTTATTGTTTCCATAGTAACAGCTCCTACACTGGGACTCGTACGGCAGACGCTCCACATAATCTAAGACCAATAATAATAAACAGATTTTTAAAACACGTGTTGTTTTTTAACAAAGTAAAACGTATGATCACTGATGTGGAGAAGTTTTTTTTTTTTTTTTTTTTTGGTAAGAGACATTTGTGGAAGGAGTCTCCAGTGTCAGCGCTTTGTAACAGTCAGAGATAAAGCTGTAACTTTTTCCGAGGAGTTTTCGCTTCTTTGCAGTTTCAAAAGAAAGAAAAAAAAGAGGCTGGTGAAGGAACGACAGGTTTATAGCTGCCGTAACGTAAGTGAGAACAGGAACTTGTTTCACAGAACATTAAATGTAACTATAAACGGATAAAAAGTACGACGTGTCTTCCTTAATTAATAAAAAAAATGTAACTGTATGTAAATTGCTGTGGGGTAAAAGGAATAAAACGCTTGGGGTTGTGCTGTTGTAGGAAAATAATCAGCTTCCAGGTGGTAACTGTGACTCCGCTTCATCACACCACCTCGTCACTGATTATTTTACTCTAACAGCACAACACTCAAGTGATTCGTTCCTCTTATCGCTTATAAAACTGCAGTTTGTGCTTTCACGTTCTTTCATGACAGATTCAGTAGTCGGTTAGAGCAGGAAAGACTACTGTGTGCAATGTAGAGGGGAAATAAAAGAGCAAGACCGGGAAGGAAACACGAACACACACCCGCTTTAACCTCACAAAGGGTGTGTTAGCGAGCAGATGGGTTCAGTCTGGAGTGTTAAAGCAGGAAACACACACACCACGCACGACAGGAATTCAACAAAAATCAATGAAATACATTCATCATTTGATAAACGATTACCGTCTCCATGGTGATACGAGACCTGACGAATTTGGTGCGCAATTAAAGTCTCCAGCTGAATGAAAATGAAGAAATACGGCATGTTGCACAAAACTCGGGAAAGGAGTTAAGGACTAAAATGTTGCTGGAGCGCAGACGCACCCAGGCGGTAGATGTTCCTCGTACAGAGAACCCGTGAGAAATACACAGCATCCCCTCGTTATCTCCGACTAACTGATTCCGTGAAAGAAAAGAGAAAAATCTTCACCAAACCAGCTTAGAATTTAATACATCGTGATCTGGATCCTGCGAATTCAACAGCGGGACGATCTACTTCCTCTTCCTGAGCTTTAACACTGACTGTTTCTTAATTAATGATAATTAAACCT